>NW_028186368.1:3400058-3410401 GCF_003343005.1 Rhea americana | reverse complement strand
TATAAGTACCTGAAGGGAGGGTGTCAAGGGGATGAGGACAAACTCTTTTCAGTCATCCCGTGTGAGAGGACAAGAGGGAATGGACAAAAACTGAACCACATGAAGTTCCTCCTGAACGTGAGAGGCAATTTCTTCACGRTGAGAGTGACAGAGCACTAGCACAGGTTGCCCAGAGAGGTTGTGGAGTCTCCTTCTCTGGAGATCTTCAAAATCTATCTGGATTCAATCCTGTCTAATGTGCTTTAGGTGACCCAGCTTGAGCAGGGATGTTGGACTAGATGATCTCCAGAGGTCCATTCCAACCTTACTGATTCCATGATTCTATGATTTCTGATGGCCAACTTATAAAGTAGGCTTGAGGCTTGTTTTTATTTGGAAAGCACACTCCATGACCTCCCCTGAGAGTGAAAAATCTGATTAACTTCTCCAGTCATGAAAACAACCTGTTCTTTTCCCTGATTATTAATGCCTCCAGATCCTATAATGCAGGAACAATACTTATGCTAACCTTCAGATTCTTCCACTTTTCTTGTTAGCCAAAACCYTAATAGTACATCCATAATAATGACATATGTTCTTTGCATGAGTTCATTTAAATGAGGACCTACAATGCAAGAAGTACCTCTTGGAACTGGTAAGCTTCCAGAAAGATRAAAAGGCAAGGGAACTGCCAATACATCATACAAATCAATGACTGGTTTGGGATATGGAGAAGAATTATGCCAATGAGATTCTACAGCCTCTAAGTTTTTGTATAAGCCTCTTCCTCACCTCACTGTTTCTAAGTGGTATGTTAAGGCTTTTAATTTCTTGATTTGCTATTTCAATCTCTAATATGTTGMCAGATTGACTTCTGCTTTCTAAGTAACCTGCTAATTGTAGTAGCATAATAACTGTAACTGTAATAAGGCCTCTTTTACTTGGGGTCTTTTGGATTAGTCCAATTTGAGCTGTAAATATCCTATCTGCATTATGCTTCTGAAATGCTTTGAGCAGTGGATAATTGCTTCCAGTTCTGGAAAAGAAAGTTCTTTTCAGAACTTATTGGTTTAGTGCTAAGGGCTACATTCTGTTTTAATCTCTATAGGAGTGTCTAACAAATACATTAAAGGATGCAGAATGGTGCTGCTGTTTTAGTCATGTTTTTTAGGCATTTATGGTAGCTTCAGTAGGAATATTTATCAATTAGAGCTACTTCCACAGACCCAACTAAAACTGGAGGGCTTGGAAAGCAATATAAAATAAAGCATTTTTTTTTCCAGAAGCATAAAAGAAGAAACATCTTTCACTTCTGCCAAGTCTTCCCTCAGACAAAGGTCTTAGGGGAATTGCATTTAGTAGCTATGCTCTTTTTTCTTTTTCTTTTTTTTTTTTTTTTTTTTTTTGAATGTTTATTTTTTTTTTTTTTTTTGTTGCCAAAATAACAGTTGGGCAAAAAGCAGGAGGGAGATGAGAGAAAGAAAATCCCAATTCAGTCAATTCCTTTCGTTTTTAAATATCTAAAATTTATTGATTTACCCACACATAGTTCAGAAAAATACATATACCCATGCACATACACAGACACATAGATACATAGATACATATATATCTTTACACACATTGCAACCAAATATTAAGAATTAATAGTATACCTATACTCCTTCCTAATAGCTTACTCAAAGTAGGAAAAGCAATATAGCATACATACAGGCAGTAGCAGCAGCAGCACTTACATGTACAAGCTTAACAACTGTTTTCAACAGTGAGTGCCCACACTGCCTTGAATTAAAATACTTTTAGACTTTATATCCCAGGTTGCAAGAATCATCTCTTGGGCTGGCCAGATCGTTTCTTTTATTTCTAGTAATCCTGACTCAGCAGTACAAGCCAAACTTTCCTTCTTTACTCTCTTTGTTATTTCATAAACTAATTTTATACAACTCACAAGCTTGGATTTCTTTAAGAACCAGTAACTGACCACTGGTGAGTTGTTTACAGAATTCAGGCCTTGGGTATCAAACTATGTTTGAACTTTCAAGGCCTCTACTACTATTCCTTGCCTGTAGTCCTACAGTTTTGTTCTAGGRTCATAGATAGTTCATTCTACACAGAATAACTACTGATTTTATGTTAATCACATACTCAAAATATATAGTAAACCTATTTTAATGGGAGACATTATACCACAGAATTGCACAAATCTAAACCCCAAACCAATTTACACTGCTATGTTATTTCTGTATTGTTCTTAGTATCTGCTCTTGAATAAGGGTTGGAGTTCATCAAGACAAACAGTGTGAGCCAGGTACAGCCATGGCATAGGCCTTAGCTCTGTCTCACATAACTTGATTATACCCTGTTTTTTAGAAAAGAATACTAATACTCTTCATTTTTCTCTCACACAAATATCCAAACTTATAGGAATTTCAGATAAGGAAGATAACATCCAGTGCTCTGTACCAGGAACTGTCTCAGCTCTTCACCATTAGCACACAACCTTTTCTTTCTACTATTTACGAGATAGGCATGGCTTCTGGAGCCAAGCCATCCTCCCTATAAGTGAACTGTCATTTACWGACTAGAAACTTCAGTGTTCGATAATCATACTACTAATGTGAAAAGTGAATAATCATACACTCTTTCTATAAATAGAAGGCATCAGAGGCATTATCTGAGATTTTACAGGTCATCTGAACAGAACTCTTGTTTATGTAGAGCTAAAAGGCTATATAGAGCCTTTACATCTATACAGAGCAAGTATAATATTTCTCCCAGAAGTCTATGATTATATGAACAGGAAAAATTGCTATTATGGCATAATGCAAGCTCATAGATTAGTGGGATAATTCATGGAGACTAAGATAGGCTACAATAGATTAATGCTTCTGTCTTGGGCCAGTCTCCTATTGGACTGTCATTGGAATATCATTAACAAGGACACACAGGTTTCCCAGAGAGTTTCCATCCTTGGAAATATTAAAAATTAATTTGGAATTTGGACAGTGTTCTGGACAACGTACTGYAGATGACCCTACTTGAGCAGGGCTATTGGACTAGATGATCTCCAGAGGTCCTTTCCAGCCCCAACCATTCTGTGATTCCCATTATGTGATACAGTGATTATGTGATTACCATTATGTGATACATATCAATCCGTACTGTAATCTGTGCCACATACAGTGGTTATGCATTACTACCTAGAAAATACCAACCATCACTGGCTCCTCAGTTTGGTTATAAGCTCTTGCAGAGACTACATATAACATGAGTTTAAAGTTTTAACCTCAAAATAGCAAACTCCAAGGGCTCTCTAAGATATTTGCATCCAGAACTGTGTGGTCTATTGCAATTTTCAGGCCATGAACAGATCAAGAAGAACTTTAATCTAGACTGGATCAAGCAAAACAGTCACTGGCTCACCTGCTCACTAAGCTACTAACATAGACAGTAAGCTCATCTCTCATAAAAGAGGACAATCTGTGAAACAGTATACATTCTATGTATGCACATTATTCTATGTAAGTGTGTTGCAGCACACTGCAACAAGCACTTAAGTGAGCACATGGGTCTGCATGAATAAATATGCATAAATATTACTCTTTTCCATTTCTTATGATAAATATTCTGTCCTTATTCTCCCATTCTCCTACCACTTGAATCTTTCTTCTGTCATAATATCATAGAATCACAGAATCATAGAATCAGAAAGGTTGGAATGGACCTCTGGAGATCATCTAGTCGAATCTCCCTGGGCCATCTAGAGCACATTAGACAGGGCTGCATCCAGGCAGGCCTTGAAGATCTCCAGAGAAGGAGACTCCACAATCTCTCTGGGCAACCTGTGCTAGTGCTCTGTCACTCTCATCGTGAAGAAATTGCCCCTCACATTCAGAAGGAACTTCMTGTGGTTCAGTTTTTGTCCATTCCCTCTTGTCCTCTCACAYGGGATGAYTGAAAAGAGTTTGTCCTCATCCTCTTGACACCCTCCCTTCAGGTACTTATACATGTCAATAAGATCCCCCCTCAGTCTTCTCTTTCTCAAGCTAAACAGGCCCAGCTCTCACAGCCGTTCCTCMTAGGGCAGATGCTCCAGCCCTCTGACCATCTTTGTAGCCCTACGCTGGACTCTCTCCAGTAGCTCCGTATCTCTCTTGTCCTGGGGAGCCCAGAACTGGACACAGGACTCAAGATGAGGCCTCCCCAGGGCTGAGGAGAGGGGCAGCATCACCTCCCTCCACCTGCTGGCAACACTCTTCCYAATGCACCCCAGGAGACCATTGGCCTTCCTGGCCACAAGGGCACATTGCTGGCTCATGGTCAACTTGTCATCCACCAGCACTCCCAGGTCTTTCTCTGCACAGCTGCTCTCCAGAAGGTCAGCCCCCAGCTTGTACTGGTGCCTAGGGTTATTTCTCCCTAGATGCAGGACCCTGCACTTGCCCTTGTTGAATCTCATGAGGTTCCTCTCCACCCAGCTCTCCAGCCTGTCTAGGTCTCTCTGAATGGCAGCACAGCCCACTGGTGGATCAGCCACTCCTCGCAGCTTGGTATCATCAGCAAACTTGCTGAGAATGCACTCTGTCCCCTCCTCCAGGTCATTGATGAAGAAGTTGAACAGGATGGGACCCAGATATACAAATCAGATGGGACCCATATACAAATYACTGTGCAAATAAATCATTCCCTCTCCCTTCTCTACAGTGAACTTATATCTTTTGYCAGTGAACAATATACCTGCTTTTACCTGAGACAGTTTTCCCTCTCTTCTCTCCAACCCCTCTCACAAGAGGTTCTGTGAGCTAACAGTAGACCATATCCCACAAAAGACTTGAATTTATATGCCTAGCATAGCCTATCAAGCAAATTTTTCTTTCATAAGAACAATTTCTCTTCTCATTTCTATGATGGTGCACTTCCCCTTCCTCCTCTCACCCTKATATGCTCTCCTCACTATCTTTCCATATTTTTATTTTTCCCCTTTCCCCCTCCTCTCACRGAGAGATTGTCAGTAACACCTGGACAAGGGCTAACAGAGCACACACCAACTAAAACTCTATTTAATATGCTAATGTGACCATGAGTCAACCATCCTACCCCATAAATGGGGGGGCGGGAGGAGGCAAGAGCCCATTCAGCTCTCCTGTGCAACAGCTGGCTGCAGCGCAGAATCTCCTCTTGAGTAGTGACACCCCTCAAGGTTACTCTTCAAGGCTGAGAGATTCCTCACCTGCAATAGATCCCCAGTAAGTGACTAACTGCATGCTAAACTTTGCAAATTTAGCTAAGTTGCCTCTCTGAATGATGGTACACACATAATTCTTAGACGTGAACTGTTGACAAAGTCTGGGACTAGGACTGGATTCAGCCACACCTAGGCTCCTCTGCAGAGGGGTTTAGAAAGCAAGGGGGTCCAGCCTGAACCTTGAGACTCAATAGGAGASTCTGTTCACAGAATTCTTAGACATAAACCGTTGACCAGGTCTGAGGCTGGGACTGGATCCCGGCGCACCCCCACTCTTTTGAGGGAGTTTTGGAGGGATCTATCCTGAGCCTCATGACAACGGGAGGGCCTCCTTAACACTTATCTGTCCCTATCCTCTTCCATGCAGTAAATAATCAAGTGAATCTTGCCATCGACCCTCTTATCTATGATTGGACTTTGTAATCACTGTTTTGCCACAGTAAATACATATGATTGTTTCCCTCTCACAAGTGAAGTTTCTTTTCCCTCCACCCCACACCCTCCCCCGAAGGGTATCCCTCTGCACTCTTCTGAACTTGTCCATGAAAATTTCTCATCGTTMTCTCATTTGAGGATCCATTCACTTCTATGACATGTCTGGTACTGTCTACATGATCTAACAACTGTTAGCCTGGAATCTGGAAGCTCTCCCTTCACACAAAACGGGATGTGCTTGGGCAAAACTGCTGAATGGGGGAACTAAAGTAACTAAATGTGCTAGAAAATGTGCYAGAAAAACTTGCTGAAGCTTAGACATAATAAACAACTTCATTAGCCCAGATAGATTTACTATAAAGACATAAAGATATTTGAAAAAGGAGAGGCTGTTTAGGACTACAAGAGGAATACAAGCATTGAGGAAATTGCCTGCCAGAAGTATATTGCACACCAGCTTGGAAAACAGATGAAAACACAAAACACAATAGTGAGGGATGGGGGGCTTTGTAATGAAAATACAAAACACACCTCAATGAGGGCTTTTATACCTCCACAGAAAACCAGCTGGGTAATAATTTTGTTTCTTCTACTGGGCCAGCCTGACTGAGCTGTATTCACTTACCTCACATTTCAACATCAAAGACTTCCACAATGACCAAAATCCAGGCTCCAAAGGCTAGACCCATTTTGGGGTCTTTGGGGATATATAAGCCAAGGAACTTATAATGCAACTCCAACTCATGATAGATCTTTAATGATCTTCACTATGAAGATCCACCCCTCAAGGCAACTTCTATATYCATAAATAAAGTGGGCAATAGTCCACTCTGTGGCCCTGAGAGTGGCCAGAGTGACTGGCCCATCACTAAGCTACTATACAGTTATGCTCAGAACAATTGCTAATTTTTGTCTCCAAAATTTCGTTCAAGCACTCTGGGAGATAGGTGTCTGGCACAGGACAAAAACATGCCATTAATTAGCAGTTAGGACAGTCACATGTCAGTGCTTTAATCAACACTCTTGCTTTCCTTACTTCCACAGCATCGATACTGCCCAAGGCTTCTTTGGCTGAGGACCAAAGTTTCTGCACTGGTCTCCTACTGAAAGTTGTATATGGCCTGTGAAGTAACCAGTAAATCAAATTCTCTGGTCATCTAGTTTAAGATATGCATGACAAAAACACTTCCACTGCTGCATAGTTGATTGTCTCTTCATCAGATAGATCTGTGGAAAAACAGAAAGCAAACATGTGAATCATCATTATAGTCTGAAGAAACACAATACAATAAATGTGCAACAACAAATGTATCACCCAGCTGCTTACACAATAAACCACGTGTAGAGTCCCTGTTAGATAACATTTCAGAAAGCTACCAAGCATGCTGCTCAAATTCAGATGTAGAATGAGGTAACTCTTCTTAAAGATGTATTTAGGCAAGCCAGCCTTATACACAGAAGATGCTAATTCATAATGCTGTATTTTCCATAGAACTCCAATRTACCCTAATGTTGACTTTTCAAATAGATTGGTTTCCGATTAAATTTTTAATTCATATTTATACCAATTTTCAAAAGTCTTTTCTTTTGATAGAAAAAGAAAATGGCCATTAAATAAGAAACAAAAACCACAGCTATTAACAAGGATATCTTTTCTGCTTGCCCTAAGTTGTAGAAAAAAAAATACAGTCATACAGGTCAACTATTCTAGTCTCAATAAAAAAGCTTTAGGGAAAAAAAACAGCATCTAGCCAAATGGCTTTTGAAGCCTTTCCTACACATCAAATCTAACTATTTATCAGTGTTTTTAAAGAAAATATTTTTGACCGGATGCTTAAAGTTGTCTCCTATCAGATAGTCCTTGAGCAGCCAGAGAGTATTTCTGCTCAGGTACCAGAGGCAGGGTAGGCACAGCATCACCTGAGTCTGAGTTCATATTTTGTCTTACAGAAGCAGCGATTTAAATGAGGATTAAAGCCATCATTTTATGTCCACGAAAATCAATTGTATTTGCAAAGCAATGTGATAGTAATCATCGCTGACTGCACTCTGGTTTGTATTGCTCTATCCAGCAGGTTTGAGGAATGTCCTACTAGGCAATTAAAGGAACTTCTTTGTRACTGGGAAATGTATCTAATCTTTTCAAGGAAGTCTGATTTACCTCTGATTTATTTTCATGTTCCTCATTTTTTTCCTCTTTCAAAATAGGGCTATTTTATACCTACTAAACACTCCTAAGCAAATTCATGGCAGGATATCAGGGTAGCTGCATAACTTATAGCCACTAATGCATTTATAAGGGCAGGCAGTACCCCGGGGAAGACCTGTGAACTTTCACTAAGAGGATGACATCTAGTTATAACAGGTTTTTATACCCAGCTGATTTAAACATGTCATTATAAAAAGGATTTGGTCAGTTGTTAAAATTTTGTTAGTATATTCATGAAATACAATGAATGAATTATTAGTCTGTTTAAACAAAAAAAAGGTTACCCTATTCCACATGATGTCTTTGTTGTTGTGTAAAATATAGTTGCCTATTTGTGCTTGATAGAATCCAGTTTAAAGGACTATAAGGCTGTACTACTCAAATCCAAGTTTATTTTTCAAATTCTCATTTCTCTTACATTTCCTGGAATCATGTTCTGAAGTGAATGATTTTGATGTTATGGAGTTCTTCGGTAGTCTATATAATCTTTCATAAAAAAAGGTGACTAAGGTTTCTTTTCATGGCAAACCGCACAAAATACAGTCTTACTAAATACCTTGCAGGTCCCCAGCACAGCCTGCTGAATGCACTGATAATTATTACATTCAGCCTTCATTCACAGATGAGATCCTTTGGTCACACAGAAATTTCCAGTATTTATAGTTCAAGTGTAGTTTGTGGTGACTTTATTGGTTGTTAACAGGAACATCTGAAACATATTTTCAGCCACGATCTGGACTTGCTTATTACTGGGAGAACTCAGTGTGAAAAGATTAAATCACTGTGTGGCGTGGTAGGCCTTTCATACAGGTTAAAGCTGCTGTGTCTTGCAAGAAGAAGCAGGGTATATTAGTCTGGGCAGAACTATTTTACTGCTTCTACCATACTCCAAGTGATAGAAAGACATTTGGTAATACAGAGAGTTGCATCTCCTCCTGTCCTCCTGCCACCCCCTGTCCCCTAAACTATTATTATTGTAGCTATTTGAGCACTCTTTCTAGCTACTGCCAGGTATCTGCAGTTTCTCTTGGCTATGTGTCAGTAGCAGCTGAAAGCACTCAAGCTTTTTCGTCCTTGTTTTGATGACATCCTTCTTTCCATACTCTACTGCAATGCTGATGACACTGTTTGCAGGAGATGAGTTGGTTATCTTAATGCTGTGCATTGTGAGCATCAATGTAGACATCAGTGTAGACAGATGTGCGTGTCTGAACCTGTTAATTACCCGTACAGTCAATGTAGAGAATAAGCATGGTTAGAATTCAAATAATGAATATATTATCAGGCAATGATGAGATGAACCACCCTTTAAAAGCTCTAGGAGGAATCTAAAATAAATATAGATAATTAAATCTGCCTATGGTATCAACTTTTAGTTGTATATCTCCCACCTTTAACGATTAAAATTATCATGTGGTTCTGTGGTGTGTTGCCTATTAGGTAAGGAATTCAGTCATGTCTAACGTGCATCTTCCTCAGTTTCTCCATTTGTAAATTATCATTATTAAAATTGCCATTTTGTCTAAACATTTTAAATCCTCCATTTGAATTAAATCCTTTGAAACTCAGCATCAGATAAGAAAACACTGGCTGATGTTATCTCCTCCAAGACTGCATTACTTGAAGAGAAAGAAAAAGAAGTCATTCAATTTTAGGAATTTGACGGTATTTTTCCAAATGTGTAACAGCCTTTAGCTGTTATCTCTTTTGGCAGCTAGAATTTTCCATAACTCAATTCACAGCAAGGCTTACTGGCACGCTCATAGTCTGGTTTGACTCATTTGCCTCTATCTGGAGTAAGCTACGTCCATCCAATACAGTTTAAGCCTTGGCATGTGTCAAAGAGCTATTGTAGGTCTTCTGTATTTTTAATACTTACAATCTACCCTTAGGATGGATTTCTCATCAGTGTGCCATCGTTTTCTTGGGTAGGTAAATGACAGTCAACTCTATTTTATACTTCCTTTCAGTCATCATACTGTAGTCTCTTCTCCTAGGTAATGACCTCTRTATAGTTTTGGATACCACAAATCTTTATGAAGTTAAAATGCTTTATCCTCTCTGGGTTAGCTATAGTGTATTAGCATCTGCAGTGTCTTCCAGTGAATACTGTCTGTATTTTTCTGGCAAATGAAGGTGAATTTTTTTTATACTTTACTAGTATGCCCTGTAGTCTTCTTGCAGGCACCCTGTGAAATCTCATATTGATTTTAAGGTGCTTAATAAATTACAAAGCCTGACATCTCTTAACATTTCTTTCTAACCTTCTATTGTCCTGCATTTCCAGCCATTTAAGCAGAGCAGTAGCAGATGATTATATGTCACATTGTCAGTCCTTTTGAAAAGTTCTCTTTACCTTAGCTGGATGGCAAAAGGTGCAGCTTTAAAGGGATTTATCTTTCATTGCAGTTCAATGATATTTTGAGTGACAATAGCAGCCAAAAGCATTCAGGCATATTAGTTCCCATTTGATGA
>NW_028186368.1:3377371-3399997 GCF_003343005.1 Rhea americana | reverse complement strand
GCTGTTTCTCAGAGCTACCATGGATGTCACAGCATCCTGCAGTGTAGACATCAGAAACAGAACTCGTCTCACCTTATGGTAGATCTACACCATAATTTTAATTTTCTGTCTATATTAATGCGATATGAAATTTTTTCACACTGGTGATAATGCTTGTTGCATGTAGATATCATTTCTTGATGACATTTTAAAAGCCAGATCTTTTGAAATGAAAACAGTTGCTGTAATATTGTACCTAGCTAAGCAATCCAGGGCTCAATATGCTTATATTAAGGAATTCTATTTAAAATGACTACAGTTTTCCTTCTCACTGCATTGCACAGAAAATTCACGACAGCTAATAAACAGTCAAGATCTGGGTAAGTGACTGGGAACGTAGGACAGGATGCACAGACAGTCCAGGGAGTGATCTAAACACTGTGCTAGGCAGGCACATTCATAYAAGCTTTTCCTCTCCATTTGTGTGAAGCTTGAGTTCTCTGCAGAGTGAATTACCTTTGCAATATGGGGAGGATGAGCATGCAGGCATGTCCACATGTAAGTCCTCACTACGACCTAAAAAGTGACTAGGACACCTGAGGGAGCTCAAAGGAGCTTCAAACTCTTTGTATCTCTTCAGGATAAGGAAGTACACGATTCCTGCAGTCTCCGTAGCTTAAGAATTGTTTTAAAAAGCACAAGAGACATTGCAATTTGAAAGAAAGCATAGTGTCTGTGTGAATTCAGAACCTGCAGTCTTAAGACAGCCACATTAACACCCTCACCATCCATTACACTTTCAAGGGCATTGGTAGATGAATTCCAACACTAGAAAGACCAAGACACTTCTGAGTTTGCACAGAAACAGAAATTTAGGTACATGGTAAAATTTAACTTAATTAAAAAATAATATTTTCAGGACTAGGCAGATTTGACCCAGCATTCTTGGAGTTACAAAGTTGTATGCAGGTATATTCATTCTGCCCATAGCTCCCTTTCAGCTCTGTTTCTTAAGGAGAATTTTTCTTTCTGTAATGCAGGAGAGATTTCCTATACTACAAATTATGTTTTTCATTTTTTTGACTATGATAGAAAATATTGGAATGAGGAAAGAAAATTTCTCTTCCACAAATGTTTTCTGCTAGGTGTTTCTCAGTCGGAAATGTGTCATTTATGAATCAGAGAAAATTATTTTTGTTTGTCACCTCAAGTGTTCCATCCAGCTATCCATATAATTCACTGGTTGTCATCACTCTAAAATAAAATACCTGTATTAATATATTTTTTCTTTTACAATACCTCTGTGAAGTTAGATAATGTCACAACATGGTCACCACATGGAAATCTGAGACAAAGGAAGAATGAAAGAAAAGTTTCCCCAAGCAACTGGAAAACTTTTTCATTTTCAGAAGGAAAGTAAGTAACAGAGGTTTATGTTTCATTGCAAATCAATGTATTAAGAATTTTAAGTCACCTTTAAAGTCTTACTTCTAGTGACCTGAGAAGTAGAAATACAGGAAGCATATGGCAGCAGGGAGAACGGAAACCAGCCCTCCTTCCTTTAGATAGTTTTAACTTAAATGAGAATTTTTTGATGAATGTGTAATGTTGATAAAGTTAATGACTTTATCTCTGTATTTCCCTGGTATATATAGACCATACTTACTGGCTTAAACTGTCTTCCACATCTACACAGAAGTGAAAGATAGTAAGTTACACATTTTTTCCTACTGTCCCTATATTTTTAAATTTTACATTCAAATTCAAGTGGTGCTTTATCCTACTGTTTTATGGTCCATATTTTAACTGTATAGAGTTGTGCTTCTTTCAGATTAATTTGTTTCCTCCTCTGCTCCTTTTCTAAGYGGCTATTACTTTTGTCCTGTTTACCTTTCTGTTTCTTGAGTAAAATCCAGTCCCCGCTGTGCAGGTCAACAGTTTTCCTGAAAGATAGAAACTGCTAATTATCTTTCCCACATTAATCTCAGTCATATTACTGATTACATTGTTACCTGTCTGATTGCTCTTGTCCATCCTACACTTCTGCCTGAAAACACAGGCACCCCAGGGCCTCAGCCTCTAGTTAAAAGCTTAAATGGCAATGGAAGATCTCTAGATCTTATGTTCAGTATTCTTTTTAGAACAGTGTCAGAATCTTTATATGAATGACATGTGGGCAAACTTCCTATTACTCAGGGTTAATTGCTCCTRGAAAAGCAATCTCTGATTTCCTTTTAAAGCTATTGATAGCAATCTTCAYCCATTTACTAATAAAATTTCTACTTTTTGACTCATAGGAGAGCAGTGACCAATCAACACTTGTATTATTTAGACTAGTTAATTAAAAGAGTGATTTCTCACTAAAAATCTTAAAAATGTGCTTACACTTGTAGCTTTTGTTGTTTTATTATGCAAATGCAAACCCATCTTCAATAACTACATTTGTCCATCACTCAAAGCTCACAATGTCCTTGGTAGCCATGACTTCTACAATAAGTGCTCTGTAGACAGCATGATAAGTTGGACTTTACATAGTAAATTCACATTGCTAATTGGTGTCCTCACTGAAATTCAGTTGTTTTTACTTGCAAAATATAGGTTCAGTAGTACGGACATCACTAAACTACATGAAATATTCTCATCCCACTATTGTAATCCTAATATTTGTTAAGCAAGTTGTCGAATGACACAGTTCAGGTATCCTCCTCTGTGGGAGAGAGTATGTTAATAGTATGTTTAAACCTATCTTCCAGGAGAGAATGTGAATGAATTCATTCAGAGCCTCTCCAGATTTCCAATTACACACCTGATTTAAGGTTTAGATAGCACARAGAGGGGCACGGAGTCTACCAAATATTTTGGAGAAATTTTGGAAAATTAGGAAATAGGAACAGGAATATAGTATGGGTTCTTTTTTTTAGGAGTATCTTTTCCTTTTGTCTGAGTCACAGTGTTCCTCACTATTGCTATATGGGCAGTCAGGAGAAGATGCGGCCTTAGAAGCTGAACATCTGCAATTTCCACACTCCTTTCCAGGGAGCAGAATCTGGGCAGATTCCAGATAATATGTATTAGAGTAGAGAAAAATAACTATGGATGGTTTTTGTTGCCCCCACATTTTTTTCTCCAACACTGTATGCTGCCAGCTATTCACAATTGCACCACTGGCTTCTTCAGTGTGAGCCCATGGGTTGCATGCAGGATGAGTTTATGCTATGCAGGGCAGCAACGCAGGACATTCCGCAGGGATTTCTGTAATACAGAGCACTATATGCAGTGCTTCCTTTTCCCTCTTTTTCCATTCCTCTTTTCTTTTCCTATCAGGACACTTTACCATACAAATGGCAGAAAAGATTCTGGAGGCAGTAACTTGTTGGACTGGGAAACAGACCACTTTCCTCCCTCAGACTGCCACATTATCCTTTTCTTGATGTTTCAGTACTTTTGTTCATACTATCAATTATGAAAAATGAGAAGGATGAGGAGTTCTTATCAGTCTTAGAAAAGTGTGATTGGGTTGAAAGAAATATTTGCGAGTGATACAGTCTTTGCTTTGTACCAGTAGAATCTGAGAATTTCTGCATTGTATCATCTGATTTCCAATAAGGGCTCTTCTAGGCACTGCTTGTGRGTACAAGACAACAACCTTCCCATTGCGTCCCTGTTACCTGTTATTAATTAACACAGTAAGTGCCATCAAAAGGCCAGTAAGCATTGATCTGTTGATCTTGCAAAGTGATTAGCAACATGAAATTTGCTAATAGGATTTGTCTGGGACATCGCTGAAAAAACAGAAAGGCCAGTTCCACATGTGTAACAATTTAATGTGGAAGGTCTGTCATATCCAAAGTGTGACTACTTAGTTCTCAAGGTGAAGAGTAGTGACATTGCTATTTTACAAGAATATTACTTATAACTATTCTTTCACTGAAAGAAGATTGTCCTTCATTACCCTAGCACAAGCTGGCAGTGCTAAATTATTCCATGTAAAAAATATAATGAAAATACTTAGATGAACTACTCTCAGCGGAGTTATGAAAACTTGTTAATTTTGTTATTAAAATTTTTAAAGAGCCACTGTGATTAAGTAAACTGCATTTCAATAAAATAAAGACATCCTGTTAAAACATCTGCTCCATTATTAGTATTTCTATTTCTCATTCAAGTGGAAATATGAAAAAGCATATGTATTTGTTTCTATATTTGCATGTGTGTGAAAGACAGAAAGAGAAAGGAGAAGTATTTGATTTGAGGGAGAATTTACTAGAAACAGAATAGCAAAGTTTGTCTTTTGCACAGATTCATAGGACATTTTCTATGATGAATGAAGCTGAAGGAAATGTAACTGTCTTGTACAGCTTTTCCACTTATTTCTTGTAATAACGTTCAGCTTGTGATTGACTTTGTTGGTAAGGTTGTTGTAAAATGGAATGTGATAAAGAAATAATCATTTGCCAACATTTCATACGCCATCAAGAAATTCCTACTTAAAAGCAATAATACTTAGACAACTGTAATTTTTAATTGAAACTGTTGATATGGCTCTCCACCAAACAGAGTATTTGAAACCATGCAATTTACATAACAATAGCCTTATTTGCATATTTATTAGTTTCATTTAATTTTCTGCAAACAGAATGTTCTAATCTGGTTTCAGGATAATCTCTAACCTTCTACTGTTCTTCAGTTGGACAGCGCACGCACATGCATGCGCGTGCACACACACACACACACACACACACACACACAAACACTGGCCTTTGCCTAGATTTCACAGAAAGTGGTATTTTTTTTCTCAAAACAATTTTTTTGCATGTGAATTCCACAAAAGGAAACAGTGATCTTTCTTCCAGGTTTTTGCTGGCTCCATATTTTGAATCTTTTTTGCTTTTTATTTTTATTTTTTTTTGATTTGTGAAATCTTTTTGAGAGTCTTTATTTTGCCTTTGCGGGGTCAGAGACAGCAGTTATAACTAAAATGCTAAAATTAGCAAYTATCCTCATAAAAAATGAAAATTATTGCTTTTTCTACATAAGTTTTTAGTATTAAGGAATTATACTGGAAAATTAACATTTTGGGAACAATGTCCCCTCAACCTAGGAATTTCTTATAGAAAGTTAAAATGTCACTGCAGGTAATAMTAATCTAAATGCTAGGATGGAATCAAGAAGTAAAGACAATACTCTTATWCACATTTCTATGTGTTATATCTCTAGTACCGCAGTCATCAGACAGGGGAAGAGATAGACTGTAGCAGGCCATGACTGATATACTAAGGAAGCACAGAGATTCTCCCACTAAGAGAAAGGGAGTGCCATGAAGCAATACACTAGATAGTAACCCAGAATGGAAAATATTTCAATTTTGGAACATATCTATGTAAAAACAAAAGATCCAGAGTGGGAAAACTGTATTATTTTTCAAAGTAGAAAATCATCAGAAATGTTCTTTCTAATCATAAACAGTTCTGTTAGCTATAGTACTTTTGCTAGGGATAGCTAAAGTTTATGGATTTTGAAAGTAGACCCTTTATCTGCCCTTATAGCAGACTTAAGGTCCTGTGGTTAGGTCTGGTGTAGTGAGGGGTCTGGACTCAATATACACTCTTCATGTATGAGAGTGAATAATTGATCCAATGCTAAATTCACAAAGGGGCATAGAAGTGACAATGTTGAATGCTGTAGCATTCAAGGAGAACTGAAGTATATATATTAAAAAAATTAAGGAGGGAATGCCACTTTCCTCCTTAAGGTATAAAATAATGTGTTTCACTGGAAATAGATAAGTGTATTCTGAATATTTCTGTAGGGAAAAAAAAAGCTTTTTTGAAAAGAAAATTCTTCCATAAATTCATCATAAGAACTCAGTACGTAAATTAATGTCATGACAAGTGCTTCAGATGTCAGAATTTCTTGCAGAGAAATTATTTTAGCCTCAACCTAGAAATCAGAGGTTATGATGGGAGACAGTGCAAGCTCAGTGATTAAAAGAGGATTCAGATAAAACTGTTTCTGAAACTTAGTGCAAATTTTCTAATGAAATGACAAAGCTATCTTCCCTTTGGAAAGCGTTTCTGACAAAATTCCATTTCTGAGGTTAATGACGTGTCTACCTTTTTGGAGTCTTTGGGTAAATGAAAAGTTGGCTAAGGACATGCTGTATGAAGACAGGAAACAGCAAATAAAGCAATTATAAATACCTACTTCTATGCTGGTAGAAGGAAGCCCTCCATAGGTAAGTATATCCTATCTATCTATGCTAAGCTCCACTGTAATAAGAGAAAGTGTCCAATTTCAATGGACTTAGACCAGCGGACCAGACACTAAAAAAGCAAGAGAAATTTTACTTTCAGAGTAATTATAAGATGGTAATACATACATGAAGTAGAATATTCAGATATATCAAAGAACCATAACAGAACTTTAATTTGTTTAGATGGCCAATAGCATTTGTTTCTACTTATATTTTTTGGAATAATTTCATTTTGAAATTATGGAGAAAAATGCTTTCTAAACTTCATGAAAATTAATCACATACTCATTATAATCTCCTGCCTATATGGAAGTGCCTTAATTCCTGTCAGGAAGCAGTGTGATAAAGCAAACCTTTAATCGTTATGAGAATTGGTTCCTACCGGTTCGTAAGACTGTTATTGGTGTCAATGACTGTAACTACCACTGCCTGCTGTGGTGAAGATACTTATGAAAGGGAGAGCAGTCTTATGGTACATCCCACCCAGTGCTTACTAGGTGGAAAAAAATAAGCAATTGACATCTTTAGGAAACATTTGTCTATTGATCTGCAGAGGAGTCTCACAGAGGAAAGTGTTTTAAACAGTACTTGCAGCAAGTATTATAAATACCTGCAGGAAGTACTTGTAGATATGATAAAGAATAGTGCGCAAAAGACTTCCCTAGGAAGTTTGAGCCAATTTCTCTAAAGAATGTGGGAAATATAGATTTTATCATATTTATTCATGATGCAGAAGGGTTGGGAAAATAAGAAAGAAGGGCAAAAAGTTGTTGTGAGTGGCATCTCAAAAGATGTGTCCATGCACTGTAAATACTGTTCTGCTCTTTCCTTATATCCTGTAGCATTGCTAGATGGGGCTAATCCTAAAACATTGCTTAGGAAAAAATGTGGCAGTTAATCAGTCTTGTCCTTTCCTCCGTTCTTATCTAGTCTTCATTGGTCTGCTTGATGTCAATCCTGCTGACTCTAGTAGGTACTTACCTGTGAATAACCAAATGACTGAAACATTTTTTTTTCCTCCTTTGCCTATCAGAAAGAGTGGGATGGTGGAAATATGGCCTGAAACATTTTTTTTTCTTTTTTCTTTTTTTTTTTTTTTGTGTAATATGTTCTAAAATCCTGCCAAAGAACCATGTCCACTTGTGGCTCAGTTTCCCCATTTTCAGTGTTTTTTCTACTATGTAGGTTGTCCTATTTATGTTATTGCCTCTGCCTACAAACATTAACTCATGTACCCCTAGATCATCATGATTTCCACAGCACTACTCCTACTATTCTTTGGCTATCTATATTTAGTGGCTTTAAACAAAACACACGTCTATTTTCTTCCCATTCGTCCTCCAAGAGGAGCGGAAAAAAAATGTAATGACAACCTTGTGATATATTTGCTACATTGGTTTGCCTGGTATGTTAATATCTCCTGTATTTCCTAGGTTATTTTCAAATCTAGCCCATTCTTGCTCCYTCTAAGATTTTACTGTGTCAGTCTTCCCTTATAGATCCAGGTCCTGCCAATCTGCCAGATTTGCTTTATCTGTAGGTTGTCTGTTATGCTGACCTACAAAGTAACGTATACAATACAACTGTATATACAAGAATGCAGTAGCACATTTTAAGAATAYATTGGGTGCACAATAAAATATTTTTCAGCTGATATTGAAAACAGAAAATACCRTTTTTATTTTGCTTTTGTTGAAGACATAATTCGTGCATGTAAGCCACATTCTGTGTCTTAAATCTGTTGAYGAAAAGCCAGCTTTTATTACCTATGATAGAAATACATCTGGGAATTGTAATCAGGCAGAGTAAAATTGCAGCACTGAGACGTGATAGCCTGAGYGTTCTCCAGTTCCTGTCTAATCCTGCAGCCAGTGGGGCTGCACAGTTTCTTGGGGACTCGATCACAGGCATGTCTGTTTGCTGGAGACTTCAAATTATTGTGAGAATAAAAGATTTTTTTTTGGCTGGCTTGCAGACATAACTGGACTGAGGGCTGCAAAAACATTGAAGATCCTGCTACAGAACACTGCAAGAGCCAGGATAAACCAGAAAAACAATCTCCATTCTAGTAAAATTAGAAAAAAAATATAAGTGCACACACAAATGTTTCACCTCTCTGCATTCCTAATGCAGGTACTAAAGAAGTCCTTTATTTAGAAAAAGCAATATAACTGCAAACACATGGTGTTAGTTAATTGTAGATACTTTGTGAGGAGCTGTAGTTTTCCCAATCAATATCCAATTATATATTTTTACTCACACTAATAACAAGTTCAAGACAGCTGTAAGATTTTTTCAGTAGAAAGTGAAGCGGGAGAGTAAGTATAAAATATTGTTGTTTGCCGGTAGGTACCTTACTTTCAATCCCAGATGGAAAGAACAGTGAAATAATGCAATTCCAAATACCCTTTTGCTGACTTTTCTTTTTCTTTTTGCTGTCTATCCTGAGCTGAATGGCTGGTAATGCACATTCAGGTGTTATTTTCTATACTTGCATCATTAAAAAGAGGAGAGTCAGTGGTTAAAAATATTTGAAGCAGACAATAGACCAGAGGTGAAAAGTAATTAGAATAGGGTATTGACTAATGCAATCTTAAATATTACAATGGAAAATAACATTTGTTTTTGACACAGATAGAGGCTTTTAGTGGATTTCCTCTCTCTCCCTATTTTTCTTACTGTTGGTATATCTCAGAAGTTTTATGTGTTTGTAAAAAAAAGCATCCTCWCCATTTATTTGATGTGAGTATTCATGAAGCAAGGAACGTGTTATTGTAATTGTTCTCTTGTTTTAGATAAAGAATGAATTTGCAGCTATTTATTATGTGTAAGGAAAATAACAGTCATTTTAGCTTGTTGCTCATGAGAATTCTGAGAAAAAAAAATTATGAAGAGTATTGAGATTTTAATAGAAAATATCCTACAGAATGGTGTGCTTATGCTTTCTACAATTGATATCCTTTGCTTTGCATATATTCCTTATCCAATCGTATGAAATCTGTATTGCACAGGTAAAGCTGTAGCTACTCCTGGAAAGAAAAAAAGATAGATTAAAAAAAATGAGAACTATAAGGTCAAGAAAACCTGGACAAGTGATTTAGAAATCAAGCCTATATTTAGCTGTATCTCTTTTGATGCATTTACTATTATTACCCCCTAAATACCAGAAAACAAATGTCTGTTAAAGAATGTCCATGATTTCTATACAGTCTGAGAACCTCAAGCTTTAGAAAAGGAGTTATACATTGCTTTACCTTAGTTTCACTTGATATTCATATGCACAATTTCTTGATTTCATATGCGTAGTTTTATCATTTAACCATTTTCAGTGATTATGTATTYATACAGCCCACAGGTTTAAGGTGTAATYTTGCATTCAGCAAATGATCTGTCAGGTTATCTTTYAYTCCTCGCTAGTGAAGATGCATATGTTTGTAGTTAAGGTAGATGGAAATCTCACAGGGGCAAAACAGAAGCCTTTTGGGGAAAGCAAGAACAAGAGTATATAAATATTATAAAAATTGGCAAAAAGACAAATTGGTCYGATTTCCATTTAGAAAACAAAATGACTAGTCATTATTTTGGTAGAGAGAGACACTGATTACTTAAATTCTTTCTGTTTCCTGTGTAATCACATAAGCATTGTAACAAGGACAATGAAATCTGCACACAATGGCTAAAGAAATTTGCTTCCAGAAGGATAATGAGCTTATCTGTAGACATTGTGCCGATGACAGAAAGGTCTGTTTCAGCAAAGTTGCAATGCCATGATCCTGAAGTTGKCAAAAATACAACACTTTTAGAGAACAGTAGTCAGGCTAAGCTAATCAGCAAGCTAACCAGGTTCAGGACTCATGCGTGAGCACCTTGTCACCTACACTATTAAATCAGTAGTCTGATCTCTTGCCATGCCAGACAGTACACAAGGCTGGCACAACACAGCTGTCCCCTGTGGTAGAGGATGGTCCCTGGCTGATTTTATTTACTAATGGAGACATAACTTTAAAGCCTAGTTATTACAAACTATTGTGAAATCAYGTTATTTGGCAGAATTTGAGAGAAAAAAAAATCTTTCATTTGGCAAAGGTAATAAATTTAARTCCCAAATAGGAGAACCACCAAAGAGACCACACAATTTTGGATCTTGAGTATCTGCAGTGCACTGTATATAAATAAGCTGTATGGGCAAATTTCAAAAGTGTGAGTCATGTAGAATAAGAAATGTATGCCAAAAATCTGCTGGCCTGACTAGCTCTGGTAGCAAACTTCTTAATAGCTCTTGATCATCAACAGGATCCTTCAATGAAGGTGCCCCAAGAAATGATATCACAAAGGTATTAATCTTTCAAGCCCTTTAAAATTTTGAAGTAACAAGACTGTGGCTCCTTTATGCTTTTTTACACTGTATTTTGCAGGAAGATATGAGCTTATTCTGTCAGTCCTTGTTTTCACTGAGACACCTGAATGCAAACCACCTTGAAGCCCTAAACTTTTGTATCTGTATCAAGCGTAAGTCTGAGCCTGAGCTAATACACATTGTTTCTCAGAAGGGCTTTAGCTCAGGATCAGTATATCAGACTAGCCATTGCTATGCAGCTTCCAGCTTAAAGCTGGCTCGAATCCAACTACACTTGTTTGTAAGCAGTTCTCTCTTGCATCTGTTTGCAAAATATAGCCTGCTGACGTATCCATATAATAGCATTTACAATAACAGTTGAAAGCAAAGCTCTGAATAGTTAAGGACATCATCCATCTTATGCTGTCTACAAACAAGCACTTTATTCTTACCAAATATAAAGAAGTACAAACTTCACTGCAACAATATAAAGGAAATGGATTTTTAATGAGTGAAAAAGGTCTTTTAATGCAAGTTGGAATCTGTAGCTATTCATTTCCAGCTTTTTTTAGTGGTTGAGTTTATGAAACTGTTGATTTTTCCCCAAGGAAAATTTTGGGGATGTGATCTACAGTCCATCACTTTCAGCTATCATTCTTTCTGGAAGATTTTGCTTCTGGTATGATTTTTTATGGTATTTGAGTCTGTGACAATGAATCTTGATGCTAAATCCAACAATCTTGTCATTTCTAGTTTAAACTGAAAGTAGCAAATATCAGATATCTCAGTCTGGTCTAGTTCAAAACATGATGATAGTGTGTGCCTGAATGTGAAAAGCCTTTAAAATTGCTTTTTTTTTTTTTTTTGTCTATGGGGTTGGAAAACGAGTCAGTTTTGTTTATCTTGCCTTGCCTTGCCTCACCTTGACTTTCAGGGAGAGTTGGAAAATAAATCAGTGTGCTAAAGATTTTTTTTAATTGTAAGGATTAAACAYTTTCTGTTTGTTGATATAAATAAACTATTTTTAAAAAAGTCATAAATGAAAAAAAAAAAATTAATTACAAAACTTCCTATCTTCAAGAAACCATGTTTTTTGACATTGTTATTCAAACGTTTCTTATTAAAATACAGAAATAGTTTGGGTAAAATTTGGCAACTCCCATAACTACTGGTACTTACTTGAACTGGGGAGAATTTAATATGATCAATAATGCAGACACACTAAATATTTAAAGTTGCTTTTATACTTAACCTTAGTGAAAGACTTCTCTGTCTTAACATTATCTAGGTGGTTCGATAGCTCTTGACACTTGGCTGTCTGTTCCTGTGTTTTCACATTTCCATATCACTACTATGTCTTATAATTTTTAATTCTTTCTCTTTTAGGATTTCTTTGACTACATGGCATTGCTTAAAATGTGTGTTTTACTTTTGCAGAATCCTATCTGAGCTAGGCACACAACACCATGCTCTATCCGCCTCRCTTTTATACACTTTCTGCAGATTTCTATCCTGTAATTCAAAAAAAAAGAAAAAAAATCCTACCTGCATGCTCGTTTTGATTCTATTTATGAGTATTCACCTTATGCTTAAAAGCCTTACTAGGCTTTTTAGTAAATGTTCCAATTTAGTGAAGTAAAGCAATATAAAATGTATTTTGAATGTTATTAGCATTGTTAAAAATTTTAGGTGTTTTCAGAAAAACCTATTACATTTCGAGCCTCTACAGCAAACAAACAAACAAGCAAGAACAACTGTGAACTTTTAGTTCAATAATGTTGCATACAGACCATTGGGAGTTTCAGGTTATTGAGCAACATTATGGAATAGATACGTCTCTTTTTGTCAACAGAGCTATAGAAATATATTGTCCCTCATTACAATTCCATTGCCGCTTTTCCTCAGCTGAACATCAAAGCTTTTCAGGCTTTTGGACTGGATTGTTTGTGTTGTTAGACGGAGCTCAAAAACATTGGCTCATGTTTGTTTGACAGACTATCATTTACAATGCAATGAAAAAAGTCGTCTTTCTGTCAGCATAATCTGCCCACAGTTCCTCACTTTCATTACATTCTGCTACATGCTGATTGTCACCATGGTATTGCCTTAACCAAGGAATGAACTGTAGGGAAGAAAGGGGGAAAAAACAAGCAAACAAACAAACAAACGAACAAAAAAAAGACATTGTCTCCTAAGATACCTCTGTTTTATTATCTACTATGCTGTAAATCATCCAGTGCCTGATGACATAAAATCACGGACAGCAATCAATGAAGAGTATGCCAGAGCTCTTAGGATACACATCTTTTGGCTTTGCCTACTTAGCTTAGACAATGTCCTGTCTGCAGTATTCACTGATTCTGAGCTTGCGGTGTAGCACAGAGTGGYACTTCCCTCCACTCCGCTCAGGCGAAAATATTCAGTTACTGCATATTTAACACTGTGGTTAACACTGTGATGACTCACGTCACATTTTTTATTTGTCTCTTTCACCCTGAAGAATTCCAAAATGCTTTCCACATCTTTGATTRCAAAAAGACTACTCAAAGGTCTCTTAGTCCACAGAGGGAGGGGGCAGGGGGAGTAATTCCTGCTTTAACTGCACAGCACAGCACATTTCATTGTTATTAATAACAATCATTCCTAGCACTTACTGTAAATTCTGCTCTTTTTATGAGGCTCTCAGAAAGCAATTTATAATCAGGTATTGGAAGCCTTCATATGYAGCAGTTTCACTATACAGATAAGCTTATATCTCATATCTGCAGCAAAAGGAAAATGGAGGCACACACATTGACTGAGTTGCTCAAGTCAACAATACAGCTATAATTGGAGATCAGAAGAGCTTTGAAAGAGTTCACATATTCTCACTCATCCTCCTATTTTAGCTGTTATGGCATATTTCTGAACTAAATATCAAAATAAAACCTGAAAGAATTTAATTCCACCCTATTTGRAGAATTAGGATTTTCTAAAATGGACAAGCTCTCTTTTGGTTCTGAGACAGGAACTCTAACAGAGAGCAGAAGCACAGTAGGAAATTTCCAGGAATTCTTGAAAGATGCTAGTTCATTTTCGGACTTACAAAGTGGACAACTACTATCCTAGCTCCCTGTAGAGCGACATCAGTTTAGACACAATTAGAAGTTTAGTTGCTTAAGATGTAGACTTAGGAGCAGTTAGCTGACTTTCTTCTTCTTGGAAAGAGGAAATGGAAGCTAGTCAGACCATTTGCCCGGGGTATGGAAATCCTGGGTTTTACCTTCCCTGTAGCCTGCAAGGATTCATACTTGCCCCTCTTATTTCAGGTTCTTAACCCTTAGGCTGCAGACTACAGACATTTTTCATATCCCAGGATGTAAAACACAGTGGAGAGACACATTTCATTTCCTGCTCTCATTCTGTCAGACCACCATAAAGCCAAAAGTGTACCTGATTCTTGGGACTAATGAGACAGGGATCATAGAGAGCCTAGTTTTATAGTCTAAGCAAATGAGGAAAACGACATGGTAGGATATGTCTGCTGCTACTTTACATTATGTGTACTTTCTTGTTCAGTTTCGTTCTTCCAGATTCTCCCTCTTTCMAGTTCTTGCAACCTCATAATTCTTAAATATTTGTCTTCATAGTTACTGAGCTTCAACTAGCAAGACAGGGAAAAAAGACTGTTTTCTTATGTTCTATAGCAAATCTCAGCACCTAGTTGACTAAGATAGAGTTGATAGATAGGTAAAATCATAGATGCTGGTTCTTTCCTTTGTTTCAATTTGCATATTAGGCATCTAAGTACTATTTGGTCTCTTGCTCTAAGATCCTCTGGTTGACTGTCACCCTGTTTGGATATCAAAATTTGTCTTTGCAAAATGAACGCTTAGGATTTAGAAGAGAATTTTTCCATACATTATAAATCATCCAGACCCATTTATCTCTCCCTCTAGGTGAATATTTAAACTGTGCCTCCTACCTATATCTTCTCCCTCCCACCTTTTTGGATTATCTTTGCTGATCATGTAGTTTCAAATGCAGCAAACGTTCTCTGTAAGAACTGGATTTAGCAAACAGAAACAGATGCATCCAGCAGCATCTTATTTTCTGCCATACATCATAATCATTCCAAAGAAAATATTAATCTCACAAGACTTTGGTTATGAAATTGCATTAGTTGTTTTTGTAGATAGCAGATTTTTTTCACTTCACGGCAGAATCTTTGCACAGCCTCATTCATTAATCCAGCAGTACTGAAGACATCAAATCCTGAAAGATCATCCTTGTAATTAATGTAGTTGTATAATTAAAAAATCAGCCTTTTTTTCTCTTCTCTCAAAGTTCTGTAATTTTAAAGTAAACATGGTGAATGTTTTAATTTAGCTTTTTTTAAATATTTATCCTGGTTTTAGAAACTAGTAATCTTTCCGTATACATTGTGTCATATTTTATTGTAAGTATTAGCCACAAAAAGCTTGTTACTCTGACAACAGTAATGATATTCTTAATTTCTTTAATATTCTTCCTCTTTTGCAGATGGGGATCAGATACAGAATGTGAGTCTTTCTGAATATAAAGTAAACAGCTTGTTAAATAGGTCATCATTATTTAACACTCACTTGCTGCTGTATTGTTCATGGCTTTGTAATCTAATTATATCTATATATGTACAAGTATTCCATTGCAAGGCAGTTTGGCTATAGCACATCTCTTATAAAGAGGTACTTTTAAATGTTTACATATTTAACACAGAAAAGTTGTACAAATAAACTCTAGAGACTGAATACATGTATTCACGTGTTTGTGTATAACTGACCATAACTTTTTTTCTCATGAGTCATTCTGAGAGAACAAAAGTAGCCCATTTAAGTCTCACTGCTGTTGTACTGAGTACATGTCTCACAGTCTGCATTTCATATGATTTCCAAATCCAGGTGAAAATATTTTATTTTTTGAAGCAGTCTCTAATAATATGTAGGCAATGCTTTATGTATTAGATACTATTCTCTAAGAATTCAAGACAAATTCCAGATTTTAATCATCATTTCAACTAAAGATTCTGAAGTGTTTGTAAGTATTAATTATTTAAGCTTCACAAAACCTTTATGACCAAGTAAATGAGTATTATCAAGGTAATTTTCACTGATGTCATACAGTTTTAGAGTTCTGAAGAAAAGAGACTCAAGGATTCAGGCATCTGAAGCATCAGCAGAAAGGAACTGTAAGTACATTTGTGTGGAAAGCCAAAAAGTGCAGAAATTGACCCAGGAGYCAACATAATTGTTTTCTATTAACTTTCAAACTGAATGGCTTCATACATGTTTCTACCCTGAAAATGAAAAAGCCACATTTGTAGGAAAGGGCCTTTCGTCAAAATGTATCTTCAATTTAGAAGGAAAAATGGTAATGGAACAAGGAATAAATTACAGAAAGAAGATCCATAACTCGACTTCTTCGTTTGTACAGAAAGAAGAGGATCAGAGACACAAAGGCTAATAGTAGGCACAGATTGGAAACAGGGTCTCAAATCCCCAGCTTTTTGTGCCTCTCTCTTCTATCAGTTAATGTGAGGTATGTTGTAGACTATATGGTAGAGATGRCATGGATAACTAAATCAATCATGTTTGTGAGAAGAAAGGCATATTTGTGAAAGGTAAAACATATATAAAGACCTACAAAACCCCTTTGCCTACTTAAAATGAACCATACTTACAAATTTTTGTGCTGTATTTATATGTTTTACTTACTGCTATTATAAAAGAAATGGATAAAAACAGATGAAAATGAGGGTTCTCCCTTCACTAAAAATCTTKTTAAAAATGCTTTAATTCCAAGTGTTGTTGTGATCCCCACTGCTGATGCAGTCCCATAAAGTATACTCTGCTTGCAATTAAATATAGTCAAGATGACTAGGCTTTATCCCTAGAGAAGTCATAGGGAATATTTCACTGATAAAAGTCAAGACAAGGATATAGATAGCTTATTAATTAGCTGCACAGTTACAGTCATTTTTCCATGGCTTCAGTTCTAATGAGCTAATCAAAGAAGGTATCACACATTATCTAGTAGCTCAAACAGGCTGTTAAAACACAAAATATAATAAGACTCTGCAGCTGAATCACAGAACTCAAACTACTGAAGTTATTTTTGCAGACATCACTTTTACACTCTCTTTAATCGAGACAACTGATCTTGTGTCTTATGAACTTTCTTTTAAAAATATTTCAGTACCAAGAAGTGAAAAAAAYCCTCTAATCCTAAAAATATGACTTGGTTTGTTTGGTTAGAAGTCATAACAATTCTCAAGAAAAGCAAGTTAAATTTGATTTTAGAAAAATACACTATTTGCTTATCAGTTATAAGCATTATTTTGCCTCATGAATCACAAGAGAAGAGTCATTTTATTTCCACTAGGAAACTGCAGACTTTCAGGATATGTTATTATCCCTCCTGTTTTCTTAAATGGAAAGAAAAGGTGGTTCCTTCTTGGAATCACCAGCCATACAAAGAAAAATCAGTTGCTGTACCTGCAATAGAATGCAGTGACAAATGACAACAATCATACTGGTATTCAGTATCAACAACAAATAACTAAACATTGAATGAATCTGACAGAAGACCTTTAAGAAGTTGCCAAACTCTATTTGGATAAACTGAATGTTTGCAACACACCGAATGATTTCATCAGTCTTAATTGTAACTGGCTGGGTGAAAGGCTCACAAGCTCTAAAAGTAATGAAGAATGTGTCAAATGTTTAAACATGAACAATTAACTTCTGCCCAAATATTTATTGTTTGTAAATAATAAGAAACTGGAGAAAATGATGGTAATTGTAAGATAAAGTCTATTGTTAATACATACCAAAGTGATTTTCCTACACAGCAAGTTTGAGTAATTCTATTCTTAYAAATTCTACTATTATATTTATTATTGAGTTTCCCCTAGTGTAGAAACATTTATAAGATAGACTTTTTATTTTAAATAGAAAAAGAATTGTTCAAAAATGACAAGCTCATATAARATATACTGTATTTACTGACATATAAACAATGTATTTGATGAAATCTTGATTCCTCAGTGTAAAATAGGAGTCTTCCTTGTGATCTTTAATGTAGTAATACAGAGCTGAATAATGCAACTATTGCGCTGAAGAAATAATTTAATAGAAGACAAATATGTTCAAAACTGCATGAGCAAAATGTAAATTCATCAGTATTTCCGCACTGTCCTTCAGGAAGCCAGAGTAAACCTAAAGTATGCAAATGACAGACATACAGCTATTAGCTATAGAAGTAACCCCAGGAAGGAACACATATACACGTAAAGGTGAAGATGCCTAAAAATGTATTATGATTTGATGTGGCACCACCATTAAGTTTCTATCAAGTTGAATTTCTGGGTTTCAATGGTCATATTATTCACATTCACTAATTTTAATTTTAATGTTTAAGACAAGACAGCTGAATAGAATGAAATCAGTAAGGTTTAGTTCATGATGAATACTGAAGAACAAACTGAAATTCCTTAAAGGGAGAGAACCAACTGTAAGTTGTTTCATAGAAGAAAAATTGCTTCAGGAATGAAAAGGAGTCTCTGTTAGCTAACTATTAGAAAACTGAGTGGTCAAAACTTAGGTCATAAACCCAAGCTGGAGGCCAGGATAACAGGGCGCACTTTGAATTTCAGGGAAAACAATAGTCTTTATGAGGAGTATTCCCGGAAATATTGTGGATTATTCTTTATAATTGTGAGGAGAGCTCTTCCAATGAAATTAGAAGATCATCCTCTGTACTGGATGGTAGAGTTCATTACTCTATAGATTGGAAAATCAAGGACTGAAGCAAGCTCTAATTTTATTATTGTCTTTATTTAAAGATGGATACTTTTTCATCATCTAAAATAAATGTATTTTACATAAGAAAAATTCCATCTTGCTAAATAGACTTGGTTATAAGCAATACTTTTGAATAGAAAAAAATGTCAGTCTTCAATGACATTTGTGATTGTTAAATTCAAGGCACAGTCACACTAATCTTGAGACTGATACTCCAGAGGAAAACAGTAATCCAGGAAGAGTCTGATGATGATATTTATCTCTCACAAGTATTAAATCCACTCCTGTGAAGATGGTCAACATGAGTTCCATGAAACACCAGGAGAGGGACATGATAGCCCCCAGTCAAGTGAGAAAATGGTGGTCTGGGTTGGGAAGCAAAAGATGCAGAGCAATGAGGACAGAACAGACCAAACGGTTTGGTAATMAGCCAAATGGGGCTTCAAGGCCTGAGTGCACCTTGAGCATATGCACACAAACAAGGATGTTGCAAGAGGAGAGCATAATGAGGGAAGCTCTTACACCTTTTCTGGGAGATCAGCAAAACTGGGTGCCTTTCTGAAGTGCCTGTACACAAACACAAACAGCATAGGGAACAAGCATATGGAGTTAGAGGTATGTATGTAGTTGCAGGGCTAGCCTCGTGCATCTCATTGTGATCACAGAGATATGGTGGGAGAGCTCACACAACAGGAGTGCTGTGATGGATAGATAAAGCTCTTTGGGAAGGACAGGCTCAGTCAGCAAGGAAGGTGGAGTTGCCCTGTATGTGAGAAAGCAGCAAGGATGCACAGAGCTCTGCCTAGAAATGAGTCATGAGCCAGCTGACAGCTTATAGGTCAGGATTAGTAGGCAAACTAACATAGGGGACATTCTCATGGGTATCTGCTACAAACCACTTGATCAGCAAGAAATAGATGATGTCTTCTTCAGACAACAGGAAGAAACCTGAAATTCAYAGTACTTGATCCTCCTGGGGGACTTTAACAGCCCCAGTGCTTGCTGGAGGGACAACACAGTAGGGCACAAGCAATCCAAGAGATCTCTGGAGTGCAGTGATTGAGGAGCTCATGAGGGGAGGTGCTCTGCCAGACCTCATATTTACAAACAAAGAACTAGTTGGGAATATGAAGCTCAGGATTAGCCCTGGCCACAATGACAATGAGATGGCAGAGTTCAGGATCCAAACAAACACCAGGACCACACCCTTCAACTTCAGGAAAGCTGACTTTGGCCTCTCCAGGGATCTACTTGGAAAAATCCCATGGGATAGGGTCCTAGAGATAAGAAGGGTCTAGGAAAGTTGTTTGAATTTCAAGGATCACCTCCTCCAAGCTCAAGAAAGATCCATCCTGACAAGCAGGCAACCAGCATGGTTGGAGGCCTGAATAGRTGAATAAGGAGCTCCTAACAAAATTCAGTCATTAAAAGCAAGTGTCCAAGAGGTGGAAGCAGGCACAGTCGATGCAGGAAGACTATAAAGACACTATCTGAAAATGCAGTGATGAGATTAGGAAAATCAAAGTCCATCTGGACTGAATCTGGCCAGGGATGTGAAAGGCAACATGAAGAGCTTCTATAGATATATCAGCAACAAAGAAAGATTAGGAAAAATGCAGACCTGCTGACGAATGGGGCAGGGTACTTGAGTGGCAAAGAACATGGAAAAGGCCAATGAACTCAATGACTTCTTTGCCTCAATCTTTACAGGTAAGAGTTGCCTTTAAGAATCCCAAGTCTCTGAGACCAGTGGGAATATCTGGAGCAAGCAAGACTGAGCTTTAGCGTAGGAGGATCATGTTAGGGAACACTGAAATGATRTGGACATACACCAGTTCATGGAACCTGATGGGATTCACCTATGAGTGTTGAGGAGAGCTAGTTGTCATTGGCAGCCAGCTCTCGATAATCTTTGAAAGGTCATGAAAATCAGGAGAGGAGGGCTGGAGTTCCTGAGGACTGGAAAGGGGCAAATGCCACTCCTATCTTCAAGAAGGACAAGAAGCGAGATCTGTGGAACTACAGACCTGTCAACCTCATCTTAATCCCTGGGAAGGTGATGGAACAAATCCTCCTTGAAACAGGCAGAAACATTTCCAAACATATGAAGATTAAGAAGGTGACTGGGAGTAGTCAACACAGTTACAAAGAGCCAACCTGATAGCCTCCTACAATAAAACAGCTAGCRTGGTGGATGAGAGAACAGTGGATGCTGTTTACCTTGACTCTAGCAAGCCTTTCAACAGTGTATCCCATAATATCTTCATAGACAAGCTAATGAACTATGGGCTAGATAAGCAGACAGTGAGGTGAACTGAAAATTGGCCGAACAGCYGATCTAAAAGGGTTGTGATCAGCACYATGACATCCAGCTGGAGGYCAGTCACCAGTGGTGTGCTCCAAGAGTTGATACTGGGGTCAGTACTGTTTAACCTCACAGTACTTTTTAACCTCTTARTTAAGGACCTGAATGATGGGACCAAGTGCACCCTCAGCAACTTACAGATGCTACAGAATTGGGAGCAGTGACTGACAGACCAGATATCTGTGCTGCCATTCAGAAGGACCTCAGTAGGTGGGAGAAATGGGCTGACAGGAMCCTCATGAAGTTCCAGAAAGGAGAGTGCCAAATCCTGCACCTATGGAAGAATAACTCCAAGCAGCAGTACAGGTTTGGAGCTGTTTATAAATATATGGGAGAATGTAAAGAAGATGGAGCCAGATCCTTCTCAGGAGTACAGGACATGAGGCAATGGCACAAAGTGAAATTTAGAAAATTCCCTTTTAACCTTATTTATTGTGAGATTTATTGTGAGTGTGGTTAAACACTGGAACAGGTTGCCCARAGAAGTTGCAGAGAATATCTCCCTGGAGATACTGAAAACCCAACTGGACATGGCCCTGAGGACCATGCTGTAGCTGATTCTGCTTTGAACAGGAGGTTGGATAAAATGATTACAGGGGTCCCTTCCAATCTCAGCTATCCTGTGATTCTGTGAAACATTAAGCTTTCTGAAGTCGAGTTTAAGCACAACTCATGTTGTACAGGATAACACTGGCTCCCTGTAGAAAAGTAAATTTCACTCTTCAGTGTTCACACATGCACATGAACCTGCAGGTTAATGCTATTATTGTTATATCTTTATATGCCARTTAGGGATTCAAAAATCCTTCATATTTGAGGATGGTGTGCTGTAGATATTTATACAGCCACACACTAATATGTATTTATTTCACTGCAATACAGAAAATACAGTTAAAATCTTGCAAAAAAGTGTCTTATGCTTTCAATATTCAGCCATTCTTATTAAGTTCAACATCATGTCTTAATTTTATTTATTTATTTTTAAATAGAGAATATTAGCCCTGAAAATATTACGTGAAAGAACAAAATATTTCTACTGGCAGATATGGTGAAAATTAAACTTTAGTTTAAGTATTCAAAGACAGGAAATAGTAATGCATTAAAATAACCAAAGCATATGGTAATGATCAATATAAAGAGCAAATTATAAAATAATACTAATAACTGCATAGAATAAATGCACACAGTGAGCATATATCTCTAGAGTACTCTTAAATGTCTGATCACAATGAATTATGAATATTTCCCAGTTTTGTTCTTTTACCTGTGGAAACTGATCACCGACCTGCTTAGCCCATACTGAATGCATTTGTCCAAGGACAATCTAATCACAGAAAATACAGAGGCAGCATGTCTTATATCCCAACCCTAATCAAGGCTAAAGGGGAAAGGCCACAATTTCTACTATATTTGAGAAAATTAAAGTACTTATCAGCCCTCTGCAGGAGAGGGCTCTGATGGCCCTGCATTTGAAAGAGAATAATCATGTGGTTCTCAGTTCTTCTGGTTTAGACTGTGATCATTTTTAAATACGAAAGTAAAAGGCTACAAGCAAACATAAGAGTGCATACTAGAAGTAAGGCATATTAAGTAAACTATTCAAGATGTACTCAGGAGTAAAGATTTGTAGACTATATTCATCTACTGCACAGAATAGCAAACCAAACACAGGCATTGCAGATTAAGCTGTGGTTTGCTATTATGAGTTATTTGCTAAAAACAGATAGACAGACATGCAAGACTAAAATGATGCTGAGAAGCCTTTTACTGCTGATTATAATGGCTAAGACTTTCCCATGTGTGTCCTGTGAAATACTTGAAGCTCCCCAATTAAAAAGGGGTTGTAATCACCCCTGATTGCAAACTCTAAAAA
>NW_028186368.1:3352021-3377341 GCF_003343005.1 Rhea americana | reverse complement strand
AAGAAAGAAAAAGCAGCAAGGACAGCTTTAAAACAACCTTTTCTTCTTCAGATTCTTACATGATTGAGAACTACATTACTCTCTCAGGATGCCAAAAGCCATGTACTGAGATATCCCAATATATCAGTTTTGCTCCCCTGTTATGTCTTACTGAAATACGCATCTGGTGCATGAATGCACATCATCAAAGCTGTTTAAAATCAAATGTGCACAAACTCTTTTCAGTTGTCCCATGTGACAGGACAAGAGGCAATGGGCAGAAATTGAAGCACARGAAGTTCYGCCTGARCRTGAGGGGGAATTTCTTCCCTGTGAGAGTGACGGAGCACTGGCACAGGTTGCCCWGAGAGSTTGTGGAGTCTCCTTCTCTGSAGATCTTCARGGCCYRCCTGGATGCAACCCTGTCTAACATGCTCTAGGTGGCCCTGCTGAGCAGGGATGTTGGACTAGATGATCTCCAGAGGTCCCTTCCAACCTTTCTGATTCCATGATTCTATGATCCTAAATATATCTTGTCGTTCCTTTAATTGGCATATTGTTACCAACATTATTAATACTACCAATTCAAAATATTCYAGTGCCATGACAGAAGCCCTATAAAATGCTGCAATACTGTAAAAACTTATTTTGGTGTTACTATAATTTGCCTTCTGCATTCAGATAATAAGAGAGTGAAGTATGTGAAACTGTCTGCTTTACTGAATACTACTTTAGCTTCCTTTCTAAAGTTATAGGCTATTCTGAATTAGGAATGATATCTTTACCAAATGAAGTAAAACTGCATGGCAATGAATTCAGGATTTCTTGAACCTGAAAGTGAAAAAGCAAGAAGAAGCATACATGGCTCAGTGACTTGGGCATTTGCCTAGGAATTAAGAGACTTGCATTCCAGTCCAGCTCCAAAGTCTACTTATTTTATTTGTATTAGGCAGTCATCAGAATGATATGTAATTGCCTTCGGAAGGGGAATTGGAGCTAATTTTCCCCACCTAAGTCAGTATCCTGAACATTGTGCTCAAGGAAAAATAACATTTGTGTCTATTGAGGAGCTCCCAGGTATAACCGTGGGCTATGTGYGCTCTATAGGAGACTGAAGTGGAAAATGATGAAAATCCAGTCAGGATTAGCATAAAATGAGTGCTAAACCACTTAGTTCTGTCAAGAATGAGGCGGTTTGGACATCCATAGGAGGAAAGTTGCATATTCCTGAGGTGTTTTACCAGAGACATGTCCAGTGTGTCTGGGCCTTGCACTCTTTTGAAGTGAAAGAAGAAATTTTTTAAACTCATTCTGTCCCACACTAATCTGAATCTCAGAATAAGACATGTAAATAATCAGTTCGTACTGTGAGATCGAGAGCCTCTAACCCCTGTTCATAAAATCCAAAAGATATTTCAGCACATTGGAGACTGAAATGGCTTCAGGATCTCTTTAAGAGTGTATCCGTACTACGTGATACTTGATGGGAATGGTCCGTGTTGCAACTTTTGTATCTGTACCACCTGCTAYTTRGTGAGAATAGTCBAGTGCTGTAACTTTTTAGTGCCTAGAACAATACCGCTGTGTTAAGCRGGATACAAACAAGTAACTAACAAGGTCATGGAAAYCTGTGAGAAAGAACAGCGGTTGGTCACATACAGATTCTGTGGCTGGAAGCCACAGAATCACCACGAGAAGCAGTCAACATGAAGATCAGAAGCTGAAGAGTAGTGAAATAGCAACCCCCAAAGTCAATGTGGCCCCCGAAATAAGTCTGCACGYGTGCGCAGTATCATAGCCCGGTTATGCAGCCAGGGCGGAGTTGGGCTGGACTCCCTGTACTTGCTGGCCCCAGGTGCCAGGACTYCCGCCTACYGCAAGTAATCATAAATGCTGGAGTTTTCCGAAGGAGAGTGAGGCTGCTGCACAACAGAGGACCACRTTGCCTCCTCAGGGACGCCCRAAAAGATTGTGCCTGCCGACTCTCCCTCTCGCCATGCAGAYGATCGGGACAAGCATTGGAGTGGTCCTTCTCGAGATTACCATCGGGTCGGTCTGTTTGTAAGTATCTRCTAATAAACTGCTTGCTACTGAAGAGTGTTTGTGCGTGTGTGTGTGAGTTTGTGCTGGCTGGCCAAACTGGATGTTTGGACCCCAGGAATCTAACTAGAACAAAGAGGACCTCACTAATAGCATTTAAGCAATAGCATTCACAGTACTTAAAAAAACAAAAACAAAAACAACAAAAAAAAAACACTTGTAGGAATTCAAAGGAGTGTCAGAAGAACAAGAGGTCTTTTTTTCTCCTAATAAGATTGCTTTTTCCAATATCTGTTTTTTAAGAACAGTTTGAATGTTTGTTCTTAATATTTCTCAGAAATCTTAGATATTTTAAGGGACAGAGAAAATACATTCTGAAAACCATTCTGAAGTARAATCTAGTTCAATAAATATTTTCTTCTAGTTTTTTAGTACTATATCTGCAATTACAGATAACCTTGGAGTTGTCCATCCTCCTTCCCCAGATTATGCCAGTTTTAAGATATATCGTAAAGCTTAACTTCCTAACTGTTTCAAAATATAGATATTTTACAAAGAAGTAGGCTTTAAAATAGAAAACGATTTTTCAATCTGATTTTAAACACCAATTATTCTGAAATTTTTAATAAACACTAATGAAAATTGAACAATTTAATAAAGCACTGCAGTAATTTAAAGTGGTAGTTAAACCTATACTGACGGCAACAAGAAAAGGAAAGACACTTTCTCTGTTGTCATGATTACAGTTATAATGGAAGATATAATGGTTAATTTAATATAATGTTTAAAAACACAGCAATTGTTCAGATCCTACTAAACTTTGCTTCTATTTAAATAAAACCATATACAGATGTATAAAACAGCTTGGCTAGTTTAACAAAAAGATGACTGAAGAGGACATGATTACTCCGCATCAGTATGTTAAAGAGAATCACAGGGAAAGTGAAGACCTATCTAAGCTAAAGAATAGTATTAGCACATCAACAAATGCATATCAACTGACCATAAATACATCCAGTCTATAAATTGAGGGAAGAAAACTTTCAGAGCAGAAATATTCTGGAAGAGGAACAGAAATCATTCAGGAAAAATAAAATCCCAGCTATAGTACTTGTAAGATGACATACTGATTTATGAAATGAATTTGGTGTCATATGTCTATCCTAAAAAGTAGCCTAGTAGTAAGTAGGAATAGATGCAGATATACTGAACACAGTTCATGCTGAGTAGTCAAATCCACAATAGTGGAACTTCAAGGAGATATTACTTTTTTCTCTCTCTACTCTTGGCCCAAGAACTGAATGCAGTAACTGTAGTTCATAAAGTGTGCTCATGACATACATTTTCTAGCTTAATTTCATCTGAAAGTTATCAAATTCATGATCTCTGATACCCATTCATGATGAAAAACAAATGTGTAAATAGAAACATTTGGAAGATCTGATTAAAAAAATACTCCATGATCTAAACTAAAAAGCTAATGTAGATGCATCCACCTAGTAGCAAAAATTGAATCTTATGGGTAGAATTCATGTTTTAAATTCTGAAATGTAAGTTACATATAGCTATAATATTTTTAATACTGCCATAGCACTGAAAAAAGTTTTAGAATATGTGTTCACATGTAAAAAGGAAGAATCTAAACATCAGTCTATCAACTCATTTGGCAGTGAGAATTAATACAAGAAATACAAGGTCTTGTCAGACTTGAAACAGATACAGAATGTGATTGATGTCAGTCTTTCACTCTGCAATATTGACCAATGAAAATTTTTATTCCTGTTTTATTAAAGATATAATCTTAATAAACATATGTACAGATAAATTGCTATCATTAAAATATTCTTGAATATTATATGTACAACTATAGCAACAAGTTAAAACTAAGTAGAGACACAGAAAATCAATTTATGGTGGATTTCCAGATTTTGAAATACAGTTTTCTTTAAAGAAATGACCTCACTCTCTACAAAATGATTATCTACAAAAAAAAATAGTTTTACATCTACATATTTTTTCTCTATTTTGATTATACTGTATATAACAATAGATAAAGCAAATGAAAAAAGAAACAACAGGCAATTTCAAAAGGAACTATTAAAGCATTTAATTTATAAAATATCAAAATGGCATATTTCAACCTTTTCAGGACTCTCTTCTTCCCCTCATCTCCCCCCTCCCCAGCCTCCATGCCCAAAAGGACATATTGACAACATCAAAATCAATTTTATGAAGTGTTTTGATCTTGACAGAAATGTGTCATTCTGTGGAAAATGGTCTGACTCAATTTTTGTCTAAGCTGTCCTAGTTACAATGTTGACCTTGCATCAGCAGCTACAAATTATAGACTGTTACTGATGAGTCTTTAGAAAAGGTACTGTACATTAAAGCAGAACAAACACCTTCTCTCATGCTGCAGACCCRTATGAACTGCTTTTTAACCATACTTACTTAATCTCTGTAAGCCTTTTTTTTTCCCTACAATGATTTCAGTTTAAATTAGCATAAATCCTAACATGGACAAAGCTAATGAAATACAGATGTGCCCTGTACTGGAAAAGTTTGTGAGAACAGACACTTGTAGGTAGATTTGGTTAAAATGCTAGGAGATTTTAGAATTTTATTGGAATTGTTAAGGTAGGACAATTTTATGCCCATTATTGCCTCAATTTATTTCACTTACTGTTCAGAGAATTGCTGAACTGTTCAAAATTTGAGGTAGGGAAAAGGGAAGAAAAAACAAGAGTTGATAATCCTTCCAGGAGAACAAACAAATAGGGTCTTTTGAAATGTATCCTTAGTAGGTTCACCTTATTTTAAATTTCTGCAGCAAAACAAATCATAATCAAGGACATAGACATATACATGAGATTCTCCAAGAAGGCTTCAAAAACTCGGTAGAAAAGCCATAATTGTTTTACTTTCCTAAATCAGATCTGCATCCAGTATGTCTTTGCAATACATCATGTTGGTTCTGTTTCGTAACTTCTGCCCCTTCCTAGGACTTCTGCCTCGCTGTGGTGTACACCTCTGTTTTCAGTGATAACCCAAGCCAAGGAGATTTGCACATTAATTATGCATTAACACACACACACACATGCACACACCCCCCCAAAAAAAGAGAGAGAGAGAAAAAAATCTTCCTTAGATATGATTATTTATTTGAATGCTGCATTACTTATTTGTTTATCTTACTATAGTTTCACAGTTATACCAAGCAGAGATTTCACAGAGCTGGGCACTGCATCATTATCTGAAGAAAGAGCATCCTTACCTAAAGTGATTTTTACAAATTTACTAACAGCTAAGTGTAGCCAGAACATTAAATGAAGCCTCTCAACTGACCACCTTTGTTCCACTCATTATTCTGCATCTCTAAAGCATATCCACTCCTGTTCAAAAGCTACATGCAGGGGAACTGAAAGGAGGAAAGTAAATCTATGCATCAAGCTCAGCTTTGTAATTCAGCTGATCCAGAGGACAGATTCAGCTAAAGTGCTTTTTTCAGGCATGCTATTCTACTTTAAACTCTAGTTAATGGCCCAAAGAAAGCAACAAGGCAACCAGACCTATGTCCATAAGAATATGAATAACATAAAGCCTGTCATTCTGGRTTACACCAAAAAACTCTGTTTATCCCAGTAAATTCTCTCTGACAGAAGCCCTCTTCTCTGACACATCCCCTCTTTCTCTTTTTTCTCTTTTTTGACAGAAGCAGATAAAAGGCTAATACAGAAGTCTGTGGCTTCATACCACATTAATACCTCTCCACTGTTTCCTCTCTACCACATAACACTGATCTAACCTGTGAAGTACAGCAGAGCATCTATATCACATGAAAGCTTGTGGATCAGCTTGTGTTTTGTTCCCTGTGGTATCTCCTGTGTGTGAAATTGCAGGGGAGTCAGGGCCTTTCACTGATTCTGTCACAAAATGTATGCGCTCGTAGTCTAGGTGGGTCATTTCAAACAGTTTCAATTATTTTATTTTCAGTCAGCAAGAAAATGTAGGTATAGGCTAAGATGTGGATACATTAAAGTTAGTTCCAATGWTGAAACTTTGTTTTGGAAAGACTTTCACAGAATTAATCTCCAAAACACTTTGAACTACAGAAATGTCCCTTTCATATTGCTAAAGCTTCCTTTTCCATCTCTTACTTTAAAACTTAAATGGATAAGGATATTTTGGGCACACCAGCAGACCTGCCTATGTTAGCACCAACCCTATGATCTGAACCTTGCAAAAAATCTGTTTTCAACTTGCTTTGAATTCAGTGAGGGCTAGGAGCACTCAGATTTCTGCTTCTGCCCAAAATGTTAGTCAATGCATTGACTATGATCACAGCTAATTAGCAATCTTCACTTTCATAGGTGTGTATTCCAAGCACCGCACACTTATTTCATATTATGAGTTGTACAGATGTAAAATGTGTAGGTTTTGTCTTGCTGTTTTTGTTCTCTACTCTGTTGTTCTGGCAGCCTAGAGTTTTATTTTAAYTGCTTCATAATTTATCAATGCCACTTTTCTCTAATCCTCCTTCAGCAAACATAGCAGTGTAGCCTTCATTCAAGCAAAAGTCACAGTAGTCCAGGAATTCTGTTAAATTCTGCACCTACAGAAAAATAAGCTTTTCAAAACTCAAGGTAAAATTAGATTTAGACTTGGTTTGGGGCTTATTATTCATTACTTGTTAAGAGATAGGTATGATTTTAAACCAAAACGAAATGGAAATCTAATAATTACCTTACTTCTAGTAAGTCTGTGGAAAGTCATTACGCACCAGCCTATTATACTTTCTTTTTTACTCCACTCTACAATTACTGAAAGTTGTGTACTTTTTGTACACAGAAAAATTCTTAAGCAGATGCWTTGAAAAAGAACAGATGTGTCACAGAACAAATTTTGCATGCTCCATTTTCCGCTATGTATGTATGTTTGTTTACGGAAGAAGGAGGCATAATTCAGGCAACGGATGGTAAGGAACCTGACTATTCATACAAATCATATCTGCTTAAACATTGACTGGAAAGGACAATTCATTTTAAGGGTTTTTCTTGGATCTGTTCCTCCGTCTAGAATTTCTATAACCTTCTTCAAATATTAACAGGCTTGACACCCTCTAGTCATCTTTATGGGGGGAAACTTGCAATTGGTCTCTGGAAGCTCACTCCTGCACTCCTGCTACTACCAAAGGGCAGGAGAAAAGCTGTGYAGGGAAGGTTTTCACATAAAGAGATGGGCAAGGGGAACCTATCCTACCATTAGTTAAGTCTTTTGTTTCCCTAAAAATGTATTATTGTTTTTTTTCAACATGTACAAGAAGTCAGTAACTAAACTTTTAAGGCTTTTCAGTGAAACTTCCAAATATTAGCTTTCATAAAAACTGTTACACCAAAGCCTGGTATTTGTTGCAGGAAAAGAAAAGATGTATTCTTTTCTTTTCTTCTTTTATTGGTTATGTCTTTCACAGAGAAAGAGTACAACACAAATATCTACCAGAAACTCCAATGCAAGGCTTCCACCCTGYCATTTATTGTGAAATTCTATCTTCTGCATTCATTTTAGAATATCATTAGTTAGAAAGATTAAGTTTAGTTTAATATCCCTTATGGTTTCCCACAATCACATAGTAATTCATTACCTTGTAGAATGTTTTGTGATTGATGCTATAAGGCACAATAGGCTGGATTAATCAAAGTGATAACAAGTAGATTTTCACCTCCTGAATATTAATGTATAATTGGAACTCCCATTCATTGACATTCCAAAAAAAAGATAAAGAACAAGCAGGAAATCTGTGGTAATGGTCAAATGGCACCCAAATTCTGCATTTAAATTAAAACTCTCAAAACATTTCTAGATAACAGCAGAGCTTAATATTTATGAAGTGCCATTCGTTTAATAATCTATATAATTAAAACAGMAATTATGAACACAATTATGTACCTGTTTTCATATTTTAATAACTGGAAACATCATTTATACAACAGTGGCCAGTTTGCAATTGATAAGCACTGCCCCAACACAATCCTTCCCTACAACCTCCATGCTGGCAGAAAAGCAGGCATAACTTTATTTCCTTTTTAAAGCAATAACTCATAAGGTATTCAAAGAGCCTCTCAGCTTGAGGAAATGCAGAAACAGAGAAGTAAAATACACATAAATTAAATGTATCCAATTTGCTAATTTGGTCACATACATCTTGAAACCCAGAACAAGATCTAAAAGTATCTTCAGGAACCTCCTTCCACTTGCTATTACTGACAGYAGCTTGGCCTCTCTGTAATCCTGTAAATGTTTGCATTTCTCCTGGCAGATATATCCAAGGCCCTCACTCCACCACAGATAGTCTCTTAGACTATTCCCCTTATCTGCTGTATCCATTCAGACTCACTCTCAGTCTGCGCAACATATAGCTGCAGAAAGGAATCTTCTGGAGTGACTGAGCAAGTGTGTCCTACCAGTTAGAAGACAATCTAGCTGCATYTGTACTTGTAAATGAGTTTCAGGGACCATCCCTGGGCACCAAAACTTATTTGTTTACACTTGCACTTTTAGAACGGCCCTTAGTAAAATTTTCCCCTAAGCCAGCGCAGGTCAGGCACTAATCCTAACAGGTGAAAACTAGTCTCAGAGACAGAGAACAGTCATGAGCACATTTAATTTCTTAGTATGAATATAGTCATTTCGACCAAACACTTGCACCTCATTGCAATTAATTCTAGGAGAGATCCTTAAGAACCTGGATGTTACAGATTCCAGGTAGAGTGTAGATGAAGTTTTCTTTTGACTTTCTCTTCATCTGATTGATATTTAATTATGCAAATAGGATTTAAGTTCAACTGGAGAAAAATGCAATGTGAGATCCCACTAGTCTAATGGTTCAGACAGGTGGGAAAAAATGGGACTGCATCGTTCCTGAAGTCCAGGAAAGTTAGGGTTTTGAAAATACACTTCCAGTACCTTCGGTAAATGTCTTAAGTTTTAGGCATTGGGAATTTAAATATGAGGCTTTCTTGATGCTTTTTCTTGAGAAAAAGTTGACCCATCTTACAGAAAACATATGTAAATGAGAAAGCTAATCAAGAAGAAATATTTTGGAGGTCAGGACTTCAGCCTTTTTCTGAGGTACTTCATACTAGGATATTCTGACTATGTAGAGGAGCAGAAACACATGTTACCTCACTTTTTATGCACCAGGCTGATTGGGCATGAACCCAGCATTCAGAGTGTTCATCTACGCTTGCATCAAGTACCATAGATCAACCATATCYCCCTGGTTATGTTGTCACCTTCTGTGAATCCCCACTCTTAGGTAATGACCTCTGCTATGAACCACAAAGGGATCCACGCATTTGATTCTAGGAAATAGTTTATATCAAACAGTAGGGAGTCTACAAGTCAGATACTGCAACAAGTTTTCAAACAAGCTCTCTGCAGATGTTTAAACTGTATCAGTCACTGATTTGACTTCAAAGAGGCTGAGCATAGACAAATCCCAATGTAAGCAGACTAAATGAAAATAAGAGCAGCAGTTTCTCAGTCCTCCTTTAAATCAGCAAATATGATTCATACAGTTGAAATACATAGTTGCTAATATGAAGCACTAAGCACCTTTTGTCCACAATTCTAGTCAAGAAATGAGTCTTACATGAAAACACACATGCATGAAAAATAAATATTTGTGCATAATGATAGAAAAGTAGCCATATGACAGTAAAAAAAAAAAAATACTTGTATTTTGCAAGCATGGTTATCATAATTGGCTTGGAAAATTAACCATTTTTAAGATGATTGCATTTTGACTTAAGCAATTTACATATTTTACAATTTTAATTTAACAACAGAACAGTAACACCACAAAAACAAGTTTTATAACTAAAGGTTTTTAACAATAAAAAGTCATGTCAGAATAGAAGTTGTTAGTCTCAGTTTGCTTTCTATTTTTGCTTAATAATCATATACTAGTGTGCATTAGGAAAAGTAAGTGCTTGCCAATAAACAGATATTTTTGTGCTGCAAATAAACCTCCCTGTGATAGAAATGAGTGGCTCTTGACAGCCACTTAATATGCTCTTTATTGAAAATTATTAATGTATTTTATCCAGTTCTGTTTAAGTTGCCTGTCTGTTGTTTTGCAGCCTAGAATCATTTTTACAAATATTCCACATCAGATATATTTGGCAGTTCTCTTCACATTTGCATTTCAAAACATTAGAATTAAGCCCTAGTTAGACTGTTAAAACCAGTTCTACAATAAAGTTATAAAACTTGTGGGAGACTATAGCTTAAAATACATTTTTTAGGCTGGAATAATGACTGGAATATTTTGGAATAGACTGTGTTTGGTTGGCATTTTCATCTAAGTTGTATTTTCAATGAAAAAATACAAGAAGTGTGCTCTGAGATTTAGTACGGAATGGTAGGTTGAAAGGACTAAAAAGTCAGTAGGATTAGGATCTGAGAAACTGAAAGTCTGTTACTGGGGAAAGAGCAATGGATTATTAAATACTATTGGGAGTTAGAGATAAAAGGTAAATAATGAGTGAAGAAATTCTAAACAAATTTTCAGTTCACAGATACTATGAGTACTTTCTTTCACTCTTCAATGAAATTCACTCTGAATTCTGACTATTCCAAGGTATTGTCTCACATTCTACTTGTATTTGTCTACTGTTAGCAGCTTTAATATTTTGAAGGAATTATACATTATGAAAATTGCGATTAAATCTTTGACTTAAATAAAAACAGTTCACTTCAGAGAGAAAGCATTTGCTGCTATTTCTCTATCATAGAATTATAGAATCATAGAAGCAGTAAGGTTGGAAAGGTGGTTGGGTGATCCTGCCCCTCTCTCCAGTAGCTCCATGTCTCTCTTGKMCTGGGGAGCCCAGAASTGGACGCAGTCCTCCAGATGAAGCCTCCCCAGGGCTGAGTAGAGGGGCAAGATCACCTCCCTCCACCTGCTGGCAACACTCTTCCCAATGCACCCCAGGAGAGCAGTGGCCTTCCTGGCCACAAGGGCACATTGCTGGCTCGTGGCCACCTTGTCATCCACCAGCACTCCCAGCTCCTTCTCTGCAGAGCTGCTCTCCAGAAGGTCAGCCCCTAGCTTGTACTGGTGCCTAGGATTATTTTGCCCTAGGTGCAGGACCTTGCACTTGCCCTTGTTGAATCTCATGAGGTTCCTCTCTGYCCAACTCTCCAGCCTGTCCAGGTCTCTCTGAAGGGCAGCACAGCCCACTGGTGGATCAGCCACTCCTCCCAGCTTGGTATCATCAGCAAACTTGCTGAGGAGGCACTCTGTCCCCTCATCCAGGTCATTGATGAAGAAGTTGAACAGGATGGGACCCAGTACTGAGCCCTGAGGGACACCACTAGCCACAGGCCTCCAACTAGACTCCACGCCACTGATGACGACCCTCTGAGCTCTGCCTTTCAGCTAGTTCTGAGTCCACCTCACTGTATCTTTCTTTTGTTGTTGTAATATTGTTATTATTCTTCCACAAAGAATTTTTGAGGAAAATTATATTTCATAGACATACTATGACTACATTCCAGACCATGTAGTGCCCTAAAATTCTAAGTATAATAAATCAACAACRCATCTTGGGAGATACAGCTTAGTCTGTGGTAAGATACATGAGGGATTCAGAATTAAAATCCCCATGAGGTACATCAATAGTACCAGCACTGGCAAATGTAGACAGTTTCCAAATTACACCTCTTGAACATTTTTGTTCCATGCACTGTTTCTTTCAACTTTTGTCTTAAATCTGAGTAAAACCATACATGGAAATACTAGAATTCCACACCACATACAAATCTACCTTGTTTAAATGCCTCTAATACTTAAGTTTTCCCTTCTTCTGTACACTGATTTGGCCATATCAGTTTACTAATCTGAAGCTGATATGCATTATCTGTTCCACCTTTATTCAATTCTCTTTTTCTGTACATTTTCTTTCCTTGTTTATACATTCCCCTCATATATTTATATTTCTTTCCTTTTTCTTTCCTCTGTCTTTCCAATATTTCCCTTCCTTCGTCTTTTTTCTCATTGCTATATACACATTTCCTCTTGAAACTTATCCCATGTCTCTTTTTCTGCTATATCACTCCCTATAGTTTTGTTACCTTTTCGTAGCTCCAAGTCCAGAGGTCATTCTTCCACTAGGTTCAAGTGAAAAAAAGTTGTTTGCCATCCAGAGATTGAGATAAAGGTACTAGAATATGCCTTGATTGTTTCAGGGAGAACAGTAACAATGAGAATGTAAGTATCTGGAAATCAAGGAAAGCTTTGTTTTTCTAAGAAGAGATGGTTTGATTCTTTGAACAGAGTTTCAGTAATCTGCAGATTCAGTTAGTGATGAATACAATATGCTTTTGCATCCTTCAAATTTAGTCTCTGGTGTTTCTCATTTTTCCTTTTTCTCATTGAAATTGGATTGCTGCTTCCTGCCAAAATAGCAGGGTTATTTTTAATATTGGTGGATAGCAGTTGGGGGAAGAAAACACCATCTGCCTCCAGAGATGCCACTGTCTCTGAGAAGGAATGATTATTTCCTTGTTCACTGCTGGCAGTTCAGAAGATCTCTATTTGACTAGCTGCTTTGTCCTTGGAAGTCTCTGCATGCCTCCTATCAACAAGTTCTTCATAAACATGGACACATGTCACTTTGGTTCACTCCTCCTGCTGGTCTCCCACCTACTTTATAAGAAATGCTAGCAACAGGCTATCTCACCTTGAGTAACTTTCCCTTCTGATCTTTCTTTTATAGAGAAATGTATGTAATAGTCCCTGAAAACCATCTCTGAACTTGGGTTGAATTATTCATGGTTGTGATTTCCATRTAGAGAGTTGTAAAAGGTTGAATACCAGAAACTCCCAATGCAATTTCTAGATGTTTAACTATTCTGATTTAAAATGAATATATACACGTATGTCTTTCTGAATATCTATTTGATATTTTAAAAAGAAATAATGAGTCTTTTGGTTTTTACAAACAACTGGCAAACTATGAAGAGTTTATAGAACTGAATTCTTCATCCTGCAGATATTTTGGAAATTGAATGTGATCATCCTAAGAATGTTCATAAATCTTAGTTAATATAAGATAATAATAATAAAATAATAATTAACTAAATTTTAAAATGTTATTGTCAGTAGAACTCAATGATTCATGCCTTAATAAGATTTCTTAAATTTGCAATGTTTATGTTAATGATCTTTTACAGTTTTTTAAAAATTGAGATTGCTTCAATTTATAAATTGTTTAACCTCAAGTATATATACCTATTGTTTTAACAAATCTGAAACTTTGTGTAGTGTTACACTACAAAATAAAATAAATGTCTGTCACTCAAAGCATCCAAATAGTAAAATCATGGCACTATTCTTACTAAATGACAACTTCTCAAGGATACTAAGCTTCCCATCATATTTCCCGAGGGCAGTGAATGAAAAATGTGCTGCTCCATAAACGAATATCTCAAGCTCTTTCACTTCTTTAATTTTAAAAAGTGCTGGTAACATAATCCATAAATCTATAGGTAGATCTGGGGCAGCAACCATAAACAGTCTTGGAGTAAATGGGCATGTCTCTATTGGGATATAAGGAACATTCATTCTCAGAAGTGTAGAATTTTATGTCATGTGTTTGTAATACCAAAAGCCACCCTTAAGGTATGACAGATTAATTTTTCACATGTCATGAATTTTAACTGATTTCTTGAAAGTCTCAGTGACAAGATATGATTCCATAAATCATTATTTCTATTGGGTCCATTTTCGGTCATACCATTAACAAACTAACATAGAAGAAAGAAGTCAGTGGAAGGGACTGAAATAGCTTTTTTATAGCAAATCTATTTACTTAAACCCAGTCTAAGATCTCAGAGGTCTTAAAATTTATGAAGTCTGAACTGCATTCAAATATTGTCCCAATGCTTGATCCCTCATGCACATTCTCAGGATAACACTCAGTAAGCAACCCATTATGGCTAATGACTTAATTACACTCTGTAACTGAAATTCTTGATTTCAAAAGAGAAAAGAAGGACTTTTAGGAATAGGAGATCTCAATTTTCTCCAAGTCTAATGACCCAGAAATATTAGAAGAAAAATAGTGTAGGGAAGAAAAATCTTGTGGAGGAGAGCTCCATAGAGAAATGAATAAATATTTTTTTAAAGAAAGATATTAGGAAAATATAGGACTTCTACAAGAAAAGAGAACAGAATCCAAACTTGTCAGCAAAGAAATTCCTACACTTCTTGTGTTCAACAACTGTAGGAGTAAACTGAGAATGTGCAAAATAAGACTGAGGTAAAACTAACAAAGCAAAGCAAAACAAAGCAAAGCAAACAGTAAAAGTTTTTTTTGTCTTGCATTAAGACATGGAGAGCAAAGAAAGAAATAAAATGAAAAGGACAAAGGAAAAAAAACAAATATAGCTCAAAATATATTTTTTGTTTTTCTTCTGGTCCACTTACATCTACTGTGCTTTTTATCTTGGACCAAAGTTGCCTTCTCAGGAAGGGTCCATTTTTCTTGAAGCATAAGATTATTCAGTTGCTGCTGATCCGTATCATGACAAATGATCTGTTCAAAACCCCCATTCAGAAGTAACTGGGATGTTGTAAGGATGCAATGAAATATGCTAAATGGCTTGACATCAAGCAGTATATGGATGCATTTGAAACACTCATGCTCATAATTGGAACAGGAAGAGTTGGAAGCAGCAGTTCATTTCTCTATGAGGAAGGAAAATAGGGACAAGAAATCATTTTTTGTCTGCTCTTTAGGAAGGCAAGATAGCTCATCATTTTTCTGACAGCTACAGTGTTGGATTATTTTCTTAATGGTTTACAGAGATTTAGTTTTATTTTTGAAGCAAGGAAATATAGATTAAAAAAAATTTTTCCTAGGACAAGAATTTTTACTAAAGAATGTTTTCATGACCAAACTCAGAGGAGCATACGCAGAAATACCATCTCTAACAGATAATTATACAATTTCTTCACACAAATGACAATAAAATTAAATGCTAATTGATGATCAAGGACTCTGCTTACTACAGCATTATTTTGCTTCTACATTTTTATCTACACCACTATAGACTTCTCCCAACTTCAGTAACACCACCAATAGGAGCAGCTCTATCTCTGTATGGGGCTTTAGGGGCCCCTGTGGCTACAGTAACCTCTGACCTGATTAAGCCACTATTAGTATTGGTTGAATAAAAGTTGAACAAAACTCAAACCAGACCACGGTGAATCAGTTTGAAAGATTTCAAAAATAATAAAATTTTTAAAAGAATTAATTGTTTCAAAACATGGGTCAAGCATATGTCTAAATACCAGCAAAATAACCTTTGGTATGCTCTTTTTTAGCACAACATTTTGGGATATGCTGCTGAAAGTAGTTTAACTAACAAGGGCTGACAGCTGTCAAAGTACTAGTGCATCCTTTAGGCCAGAAATGAGGCCTCATGCCTTCTATCACATGCTGGGGGACATGGCTAGTATATGAGGTGGCAGAGAAACATTGGTGGGCAACGAGGGTGTTCGACATTTCATAGCATAGAAGTGCAAATGACCCATAAACATGAGAGTCATTGTTTTTGCGTCCCCTGCTGAAAACCACCCCTGTTTATACACTCCAGGTAACAGGAATATTATCCAGAGAATAGATTATTTTAGTGCAAAATTTGTGGGTGAATATATTTGTCCTGACTGGTTTGTAAGTTAGAAGTAACAGTCATTCTCTTTTCATGTATTCTATCATGTATTCTACCTGTCGCCTGAGCAATGCTATGAAGGCTCTCTCTTTAGTAAAACGTAGTCGTGTGTGCGTGCATGTGTGCGCGTGTGCAGCACAGCGGGGGGCAGGAGGATCCTGCCTATTTGGACTTAGAGATGTCGGCATTGTGTGTGGTGTTGTCCTAGACAAGTTGTTGCTATTCAAGGAAAGGCCCGTAGCAAAAGAACTTGGAACAGCAGATCCTGTAAATGAACTTTAATTTTTAGTAAAATATCTGGAATTATTTTAAGAGATCAGAAGAGATTCCAATAAAGCAAATGCATTCATGGCTGCCTTTGTCTGTAGCAGCACCGGTCTTGAGCCAGACTGCTGTGTCAGTGTCTCTGCCAACTGGTAATGGCCTTTCAGGAGTCAGAATCACGGCCTGACTCAGACGAGTTTCCTTCCTAAACAGGATAACAATTCAGAAATGAAATGCATGTCTGTACCTCTCCTTTTTATATCTCTCTCATTTATCTCCATTTTAAGAGCCAATAATGAGATGAATTAAGTGGTGATGCCCTTTCATTTTTCCTCATTAGGATTTCTGGCTATTTCAGCCTTACTCTTGCTGAAGAATTACTTCAGGGATACAGCCATTTTGCAATTTCTCTTCATTAAACCGGAGGAAGTAGAAGTATGTAAAAATCACATCGTCCCTGTTGTGTCAGCAGTCAGGATGAGAAATTTAATGGTTATAAATGGGCTGTCTCTTATAAAAATATCTCATATGTGCAAAGTAAATGTAAATTTAAAATACTGCATATGCTTTGCTGTTTGTCTCTTAGTATGCTGCTTGTCTACAATTTCCATGTTTTAAGAAAACTTGCCTTCTCATTTTTAAAATGTGAAAAGAGATTCTATTTACTCAGAACAAGGAAGAATGAAAGGGTCAAACATATCTTTAGACTCTTCTCACAGTAGAATTTCATATCTGTCTCCAACACTTCTTTCACAAACAGCTCAGGAACAGTCCATACATTTTACCAAGTATTTTTGCCTAGCTCTGCTATGTTCCTGCTGACATTATAGTTGGTAACAGGTACTGGAGATGGAATATTTTCCTATTTTATAAAATTGGAATTTCATCAAAGTATTTTGGAAATAATGTCTGTTTGAAGAACATTTTGCCAAAATAAAATTGAATGTTTTGTTACAAGAGAGTTGAAAAATAACAATTTCACAACAGTGATTTGTATCAGTATTTCTTGTGTTATTTTGAACAGTTTATAGTTTAAAAGTTTTAAACTATTAAAAATCAAAATATGGTAAATACTATAAACAAGTAGAACCAATGAAAGCATTTCCATCAGCCTCAGTATCTTTTGAATAGTCAGTTTTGAAATTCCTGAGTTTCCTATGAAAATTCCAGCCTACATTAATAAAAATAATTTAAAATAGCCAGAACAAAGGATTTTCTGAACAAATTGAAAATTTCAGTACATTTGTATCATAGCCAAAAGTAACATAATCATGTATTAAAACCTCTACTGAGAAAAATATACATCTGACTGTTGATATGGGCTTTAAACTACAGCATACTATCAGGCTGCAACCTGAAAACAAAATTTATATTTGATACTCTTGCTGATACAAAATGATTTTGTTGTTGTTGTTCTAACACTGAATGAGAAGATAACAATTTCTGTAACTCCACTTATTAATTCTTAAATCTTTAAACAGAATACAACAAAGAAAAATATGATCGAATGTATCACCTAGTGTAATCAGTTGAATGAGATTACATTATTTTTCTTGAAAGTATCTTTGTTCCTTCTGCATTTTTGCAAACGAACAAATAAAAGAAAGAAAGGAGGAAAAAATAAAAATAATAAAAGGTCTTTTTTTTCTCCCAAGTTGATCCCATGATTTTATTCACTATACATTCACAATACAGCTGTAACAGCTACTAAGTAGCAAAGTGGGAAGCTGGAACTGCTTTGGGCGTCTGCTCACAGCTCAGATGGGATAGTGGCTCTGTAGTTTCAGGCTAGCTTAAAGAGGAGAGATTTTCTTATCATAAGTCTCCCTATACCCTTTTTACCTCAAAAAATATTATCCTTAATAATAATAAGCAGAGACAACCATTCATAGCCTAATAGGTGATGGTGTAAGTCTTTTAATGTCTGATTTGAAATCCTCAGACCCGTGCAATGAAAGGTTAGACTTTTCTGTTCATGAGTGTCACTCTGGGAGAAGACCACAAAACATTCTCTCTCTCATTACCATGTAAGAACTGAGCATCACTGCAGTCCCTCATGCAAACAGATATGGAAATTACATGAAACTTGTACCACTAAACACCATTTTGATCCATTCACTGCACTTGAACATGAGTCAGTGAAGCTGGCTAAAAAATAGCTAAAAAAAAGTTTTTCCTGAGAAGCAGTTCTGTGGCTACACACTCTGGCATTTTTAAGAGTTATTGCTGCCCCCCTCTCTTTACCCTGCAATAATGCCCAGTGGAAGTCCCTCAAAGGCACTTTATTTTAAAATAAAGTGTTTGTGAAATACTGCTTATTTCTATTATCTTAAATTTTCACAAAGCCTATCCTATCTTCCTGTATCTTACTAATAGGAGCAAAGAAAGATTGGAAATGCAATGTGAATAGTAACATTGCAAAGGAAGAAAAATAAATGCAGCCATTTTCTTTTTCATTAATCTATACAGTTATTATAAATTATGTGACTGTTAAATATAACATGTCACTATAATCTATTATTTCATACCAAACATTATTTGCATATTTTTTTCTCCCATTTATAATCATTATGCTCTTTCTTCTTTTTTATTTGAAGTGTGGATGAGAATCTAATTTAAAATGTAGGTATACTTAAGCTTTATGCATCAGGACAAAAGCGATCAAAAAATAATCCAACACTTCCTTCTTTTCTGCAGATGGACCCAGAAAACATCCAAAGAATCCACATATCTTATAGCCATAAGTATAATTATTTTTTCTGAAACTACAGTTCACGAAATGGCATGGCAATGCAGGCAACTTTGACAGCCATTTCACAAATGGTTGGCCTGTTTTGTTCGCTTTTTTTTCCATGGAGCTAAATCTGGACAGCAATGTTAGTAAGTAGAATTGGCCACAATCACAAAGAAACATAGACCCACAAATTCCTAAATGTAAATTAAGATAACTAAATGCAAACTCTCTCTCTTCAGAGCTGAAACTCTACAACTGCTAAACCGGAGAGGCTCAAAGATTCCCTAGGCATCAGTGTTTCTACCAGTTAAAAAATAAATAAATAAAAAAACCCATACAAATGTCAATAGCTACAATCAGACAACTACTTGAGGCTTAGCAGTGCTGAGCTCATTTTCTAAACCCAGCTAAACATATGAAGCACTCTTTCCATATCTTGCCTGCAAAACCTCTTTCAACTCACACATACCAAAATGAGAGCTGCTCAGTCACACACTGTGTTACAGGCAATAGGACTTCCTTATTTCCTTCTTCAGCTAGACTTACAGCAGAAATAGAACCCAGATGTCTGGTGTGTTTTGTTAGTGAAGTTCTTATCAAGTCAGAGTTTCTAGACACATTTTAGCAAAGAGATCCTTTAATGCTTCCGTTCTCAACTCGCTCTCATGGATTCCACATCTGTCCTCTCCCACATAAAGTCCATTTCTAAATGGGATAATCACTCTTACATTACAGTGTCCATTCATCATTTGAAGTTAACTTAAATTCAGTTAACTTAAGTGTGTCCGTAGTAAATTTTATAGGTCTCTTACAATTTTGCAGTTAGCCTCAAATAAACAAGAAGAAATAGAACCAATAGAACCAAAGAACTTTCCACCAAAGAGCCTTCATCTGATCCAAAGATCCAAAGACGGAGTAAAAAGTAAGAAAAAATACCTTGTGGAGGTACCTATTCTCTTTGATTGTAAAGGAAAGCTGGCTGACTAGCTTAGATTTACTCAATTTTAGATCACCTAAATCAGGTGAAAAAAGACCCACTGATAGTTTGATCTCAGACTTTGCATATTCTCACAGTTGCCTTTTGCTATCAAGAACACCTCTCAACACCTTTGTAGTAGAARTGAAGTTGTACAGCAGCAAAATATACTTGAAGAAGATTTCATATACATCTCAAGTTCTCAATTAGATAGTCAGCTGTTTCTGAGTTGTTAAACTTCCTTTCTGAAAGAGCTGCACTGCACTGGAATAAATTTACAACCGTAAATAAATAAACAATTTCCCCTTACAATAAAGAATTTAGGTCCACTGTCCAAAAAATGTAGCCATCAGTGTTTCACTCCATCCTGCCAGAAAACATAATGACAGAAGAGCATTCAGCTAAGGCCATAAAAACTTTTAAAAGGATTTTTATGTATGATAAAAAGATATCCAACATCCAGTTTAAAGTCATTACAATTTAATATTGGATATAACATTTTGAGTGCAGTTCTTTCCAGCATGAGCAATCCATTAAAAGAACGAGCTTTGCAAATTCAAATTACATTTTAAGGGCTGCAGGTTGCTGATGGAAGTCAAAAGTTAGTAAAAGAGCCTGACACACAGATCTAGATGACTATACCACTTTTAYTCAATTTCTTGACCAGGTGCCGTGCTTATGTTTTCACCAGGCAGCTTGCTTTCTTTCCCAAGCCCCTGCTTGGGAAATGAAATAGATACTGAGTATAAACAGCATGGAAAATGCTTAAAAGAAAACTTCAGGGATCTTTACTAATTTCCACATTTTTACAAACCACAGTTAAGTTCTCCCCACAGGCCTCTGTGACAATTTAGAAATCACATGTTGGAGGCTCCTCAGAATAGGCTGTGACAAATACAGGGTTACWCTGCCGATGTGTAAGGGGAGGAAACAACCATTTCCTGTGAAGGAAGCTGCAGTTTTCTGGGGCCAGGTCATGAYGAGCAGGGCTGTGTGACATCCGGGYGGTTAACCGGGGTACAGCCCGGCTGCTAAGCGTTTCTTACAGTAAACACGGCCAGCTTGCCTTATGCAGCAGGTCTCAAGGGGGGACTCCCCAGTAAACCCATTGCTGGTTTCGCTTGGGATAACGCTGACATGTAGATCCTCCCTCCTCCTTCTCCASCAAGGCCTCGCTGTGGCACAGCGGGAGCGTCCGCTCCAAAGAGCAGCCTGAGTAAGCTCCGCTCCACCTGCTAGAGACATGTCCTGCCCGGTGTTGCGCAGGAACACCCACAGCCGTCTAAAGCAGATTTTAGGCTGCCCCAAGCCAGGCGTGAAGCTTTTACAGCAGGATTTTCCAGAGATCAAAGGCAGGCAGCCACCCTGTCGGGCACAGCGGGTGGGCTGGGGCGGTGGGTGCTGCGCGGCAGGCGGCGGGCGCTGCCCTGGGCCGGTCGCGGCCGGTTCCAGCCGGCTCCCACACCACCGCCCGCAGTGCCAAAATGGAGGTTGAGGGGGAGCAGCGGCTGCTGCGTGGGGGGAATGGTGGAGACCTGCGGGTGGAGGTGGTGTTGGGGACACGGGCGGCCCTGGGGACGTGGCCTGAGACACATGCTGGGAAGAAGGCGCTCCCAGCACAGCCGGGACACCCCTGCAGGACAACGGCCACCGGTGACCCGTGCTGCCGCAGAGCAAGGAAACGAGTGAGAAGCGCGAGGTGGCTGAGACAAACCACTCACTAGCACCTACCCCAGCCTCCTGCACCGCTCCTCGCCTTGACCAGGGGGCTGGGCTGAGCGTAGTCTGCAGCAAAAACATGAGACATGGAGGCTAGGACAAGGAGGAGGAGAGGTGTTAGGCTTATGTAGCCAGATGAAGGAGGGGAGAGGCTTTTCCCTAAGTGTTTAATTGTCTGTGGGTTTTTTTTCCCCTCAATACCAAGAGCAGTAATCAAAAGTTTGTATGAATAGGCAGTAAAATAAGTGAAATTCCCCAGGTCAAAACTGTTTTGCTCATGGCAGTAAATTAGAGGAGGATGCAGGCAGCACCTGGCCCCAGCAGGGCCAGGGATTGCTGTAATTATAGTGACTATGGCACTGGAAGGAGCATGGGTTTTGCCTGTTGTGTGTGTGAAGGGAGGGGTCAGGGAGCAATGTGTAAACAGATATAACTGGAGAGTCCAAGGAGACCTGAGAGAGCTCTTGCTGAGTGGCAAAGCAGGGATTTCTCCAAGGGGCATCTAAACCTAGGGTGGGGAAACTGAGATTGACTGGACTGACAAGCTAAAAACGGAGCCATGTAGGCAACCCTGATTACAGTGATTAAGCAGGACTACGGAAATGAATGTGCTGCCCCCCAGGGGGTAATCACTCATTGGTCTTTTGCCAAGGAAGAAATTAGAGAAATATGGGATATTGACAACCACCAGCCCAGAGAGATGCTGTTGCAGTGACTGTGGCAGTGCTAGGAAACTGGAGCTGCTGGGATACAGCTAATGGCTCGATAGAGGGTTGCTTTGAGGAGCTTGGGGCTTATGCCGTTTGTGGACATTTGTAGACTTGCACAATACAGAACAGCTTTGGGATGTTTTCCAAAGCAGTGGCCCAGCCTTTCTGATCTCATAGATGAGATAGCCCTGTGGAGGGACTACACGGGAGGTAATCACTTGCGTGGACCACGAAAAGTGTTTACAGGCAAAGAAGAAGATACCCCCAAAAGGCAGTGATCGCTAACACTGCAGACCAAAAGTCCAGTAATATGGTTGATCCTGGAAAAAAAAGTGTCAAGAAGGACTTAAAATTTTCTATACTCCTGCTTTACATGCCAGGATTTATACATGTTCCTGAAGAAAAAGGGAGAGGATACAATGAAGTAAGGCAGAAAGCCTGTCAGAGATTTAGAGTTGCCAGCGCATGAAGAAGGTCAGTGCTCAATTAATGCTGTTAAGGGATGTGGAAAAAACTCTGGGAGACCAAAGCCATTTAGTGCATCATTTGATTCCCTAAATAAGGAAATGCCCATGTTGCATCAAGTGAACATTGTTCACTACTCATTTCTGGTCTGTTTGAAGCCCTACAGTTTACTGAAGATGCCAGTAGGTTCAYGACTCCAATAGTGGTGTTGAGCATTGCTCTTACTATCTTAATCATTTGCTTGCATGCTAAAGTGTACCAGATAACTTAAACTACTATTATGTTCTTAGTTTTGTGTTTTGCAGGGACAAGGCCAGAAGATTGTTTTATGTGTTTAGGTTGTTTATTAACTCTTGTAGTCTGGTATGCAGGGACAAAAGGTGGAGTTTATATTGATGCTGTAGTAATGTTAACCCTGATATTCTAGTTTGCAGAGGTAGAAGGTGGAGTATGTAATAAATTCAGGCTGCAGTAGTGTTAATCCTTGTAATCTGATTCTCAGAGGCTAAAGGGTGGTATTTCAATGAGCCTATGTACAAATTGTTACAATGTTAATCCCCAGTGTTTGATCTGCTAGGAAGTAGGGTGGAATTTGTAAAGGATGTGTACKAAGGTGTGAAGGTAGTTTCCAATGAATGTATGTTCACTAATTCTTGAATATGTGTTCTGCAGACGGTGAGGGGTGGAATCTATTGGGCCAAAATGGCAGGCTTTTGGAGCAGGGGACTGCAGGGATGCTATATGCAGTGTGAAGCCATGGACTGCCCTGTGTTCATCACAGCTTATTATAGCAAGCTCTGACCCTAGTGAAAATCAGACAATAAAACTTCAAGCAGTCAGATAAGCACACAGTGCTTCTGTTCAGACATTTTTAAGAAAGAATGGCAGCCATGAAGTGGAGAAGAAAATGAGCAGATGCATGGAAGGAGAAAGTGTTGGAGGCATGGCTGGAGACATGTTTAGAAAGAGGTGCTCTGTGCCAGAGACACACCTGGGGGATGTATAGTCCATGGGCAACCCATGCTCGGGCAGGGACACCCCCAAAAGGGACTATAGCTCATGAAGGAACACACTCTGGAGGACAGGTAAAAAAGCCAGGAGCAGCAGAGAAAAACAAGCAAGGAGCAGCAGAAAGAAACCATTACACATTGATCCGAACTCCCTGCACCACTTGTTTTCTTTCTTAGTTTTTTCTTCTGAATACCCAAATCAGAAAACAAAAGTCTGTCTGARTTGGCAATAAATTAAGTAAAATTCCCCAAGTCAAGACTGTTTTGCTTGTGACAGTCACCCAGAGTGGAATTATTTTTGTTTACAAGGTGCATATAATCAGTGGCAACACTTCTGAAGAGCAGTCAGTTTAACATCTTTAAAGGGCTTGCTTATTTCTCTCAGACTATTAAAGAGAATTACAAAAGTTGAGTTACTTACCAACAAAAGTTTTCCCTAAGGGAATCCACACCTAACGTATAAACAGTTTCTTTGATTTTTGTTGCTACTAATATTCCTCTTTTACAGACTTAAGTTAGATTCAGAAACACRTAAGTTTTTTTTAGAAAGTGGCATGTTATAGTTCATAATTTCGAGGTTGAATTAGAATATCAAATTTTGTTGATATAAACAGTTTGTAGAGTAACAAAAAGAATTATGATACAGTATCCCATGCAAAATATGTTTTAAAAATACTTCAAATACAAAATTATCATAGTGTTTATGCAACTGAGTTCACTAATCAAATAGATGAGAGTTGTAAATTATCCATTAATCTAGTTGGTCTTACACATGACATAGGAATTAAAGCCATTTTGTAATGACCCCTTCTGTCTGGATTTGATACAGTTAAATTAAAAGAATGCAGTGAACAGCTGGTGTAATACCAACTGTTCTTCCTATTAAACAATATGAAGCAAGAAAGCAACTTTTCAGATTGTTTTCTAAACCATACTTGTTCAACTCCTGTTGACAAATTAAGTAGCAAACAAAGCCTAATTACATTCAAATAATACATTTCTAAGATGCAAATGTCAAGCACTTCCTTATGAAGTATACTTCTGCTAGCAACTGCATATGTCAATTCACATATGTTTTGACTAGAATGTAATGGGAGGACATTCAGCAGTGCTCTATTCAATTTTTCTGCATTAGAAGAACTATTCAAAAATACATTAATTTTCTTATGTCATTTGGTGTACAGTCATTCAGTCTTTGATATTCTGCGTTCAGTGTAAGTGCTATTAAAAGTAAACTACATTAATTATGTAAATGCAATTATCAGTGGTCCTCAAAATGACAGGAATTAAGCATTGTGCCATGATTCTGGAGAGGCAGGGCCCATTTACTTAAATTCATTGTTATATCATTAACATAAATAAGATCAGACCTTAACTGAAGTCTCTGGGTACTGACTTAGCACAACCATTAATACTAATTTAACAAAATATTTGAGCATATGAACTTAATAAAACATCCTAACAGTTTTATGATTATCTTTGTCAGGACAGGAGATGAAAATATAAACCAAGGTAGATGAGTAGATTACATGCATATAATTTCCCCCTTTTGATTTATTTTCATCAAGCTTCCTATCATCTCTAGAGAGTAGAACCTATTTATATGTAACACTTAAAATCAAAGCACTGAAGGAAAAGTTTCCTTGTTTTCCATAACACGTCAAACTCCTTAGTTTTTTCCTT
>NW_028186368.1:3327601-3351977 GCF_003343005.1 Rhea americana | reverse complement strand
GTACATTACTACTAACAGCATAATTCAAATTAAGAAACAGGTACCCTTCAGAAAAATCCTACAGGGAAAAACTGTGGTTTCAGAAGGTGGCTGTGACTTCCTATCCATTAAAGAAGTCTGTACGGCCTCTGATGGAAGTGGCACAGCCTGAGTGACCTGACAGCACACCTCACTGAGGCTCCCTTGCTGCAGCCTACAGAGTGCAAAAGAAGGCAGGGGGTTTCAATGATGCAGAATAGATCACACTCATTTCCTTATGTTACAGGAAAGGAATGCTTCCTTGCCTAATAAGCCCCAAATGTTGATTATTTTTCTCTCTCAAGATAGTAAACATTTTAAGAAAATTTACAATGATCAGATGAATTTTATTCTTAAATACACCAGGATCCATAAGCAATGGGAATATAAATTCAATTGCCTTTAATAACCCTGTAGTCCCAGTAGCTAAGGGAAATTAATCTAGCCTTGCTCATCTCCTAACATGTTCATAACCTTAAATACTCCTCATTTTTTTAGTAAAAAACTTTTCATTGGTGAATTGCCTATTTCCTAGTATTAACTCGTTACAGCAGGGGCCAAGAACCCATAGTATGTGACATAATCACGAGTCAATACAGCAGTTTTCCTCCTTCCATGATTGCCAGGACATACCAGTAAGCATAATGATTCAATCAGAAGTGCTATCAGCGTCAGAACACATATGAAATTAGTGAATATCAATACAAAACAGTTTGTAGTGATTATGACTGCAAAGAATAACAGCAGCAACAAATGTAACTAATGCAAAGGAAATTTTCCAARTGTGGAACAATGTTTCATGATAGTTACATAATTCCCTTTTTTTTTTTCATTAATGTAGAATTTAGAGGACAATGTAAATGTGATTCCTGTTAGCTATTTGCCCTCTTCATATGAGATAGTGGAGAACATATACACGTTTCCTAATTGAAATTTTATGTCTGTGAGCAGGGAGTTAGTACTTGAGATGCATTGTCTGTTCCCACAAATCAAAAAGATCTAAGTCCAGAGTCGGTTAATGCTCATTGATATAGTACAGTATCATCAAAAAGAATTCCAGATCAAGATGTCCTTTTGTCCACTGGTTATCAAAGAACTAAAAAACTCTTCTGGTAGCTGTGAGTATGTCATTTTGACAGCTTACTGATTATGAACAAAATTTAAAAAATATTCTACCATCTGTTTACATTTTGGATCAACTACTGCAAACACATCAATACATACACGTTTTCAAAGTAMGTATGTATGGACTGTGTCATACGCCTACTAATAATACCCTCACCCTGCTAGCCTGTTATCTTCTGTAACTGAATACTATTTTGCTTTCCTGAAAAAGATCTATGACCAGCAGCTACATACAGCTTCTCAAGATACTCTGCTATTCTCAAGCTTTCTGGACTACTTTAGCACTTCAAAGATTTTTGTGAATTATCATATACCGTTATGATCAAACATTTCAAGTAATGTTTATAAAAATCACACAGATCTGTAACAGTTATAAACTGCTTCCATGGCTTTGTGAACAATTAGTGAGACCTACAACCTTGGTCTTTGTAACAACATGTCCTCAAATATCAAATGGGGTTCATTTCTCACTCACAGTGGTAAGAATACAGAGACTGTAAAAAAGATGCAAGGTGATCTCTTTACATGTTAATTATAAATGCTTGAAACAACTGCAACAATTCACTTTGGAACTCAGCCTCCATATCTAAGCGCATATAATATTTAGCAAAGTTTAGAATTTAGCAGAATTCTGTTTGAATTCAATAGTTACAGTGCTGTTATTGGATATTTGAGCACTGAGGTGCAGGCAAACTAGAAATAGAGATATATGATTAAAATTGTTATAGTTTGCGTTATATTCATTTAAGAAAATCCAAAACATTCCATATGTTTTCRCTTGCCAAAAAAATGCTATGAGGAGTAAATATTTGTGATATGAGGTCAGCAGCAATCCAAACATTTAGCAACATTCAAATAGGTCAATGTCGTTAAAGATGTTAAAACTATTCATCTTATTTACTGAGTTGAGAATCAGCAACTTAGGTATGCATTCTGAGTTCTTAGATCTATCTGAAAACCACCACCACAACAGCAGTGATGGGCACAGTACTGAAGATATATGTACATGTAATATGAATATTTACTTGTAATTTCTCTAGGAGTGGGATAACGATCACGGTTTTAGATCTTGCACAATCTTCCATTATAAACTATTCGCAGAATTCTTCTGTCTTCATAGTAGTACCATTTATGAAGTGAAGCACAGGGGAAAAGGAGCTTTTCGTACTTGATTCAAAAAAAAAAAAAAAAAAAAAAAAAAAAAAGTGGATAGAGAGATACTGGTTTCCTGACTGCGCTAGGGTGAATTACAGGGTGTTACCACTCAACACACTACTCCTGTAGGGGGACAGTAACGTTACCTTTGCAGTTGGCAAGAAAAGCAGCTGAGAACTCAGATTTTTAGATGGCTAATGAATGTGCCACCAGACAGAAATCAGCTGCACAAATACAAGATGGAGAACAACTGGCTGGACTGCAATACCACAGACTTATTTAGGGTCGTAGTAAATGACAATCTGATCACGAGCAAACAATATCGTACTGCTGCAACATTGTTTGCAAGACCTGACAGTACTGCTTTCAACACCTGTAATTCCTGAATTAGAAAATTGGACAAGTTTGCTCAGTATATAAAGGGGAATAGGGAAAGCAGCTGGAGAGACTCCAGTGAGTAGAAACAAGAATGATTTTGAAAATTTTACGTATTATAAATGGCTGAAAGAGATCATAGAATCAGTAAGGTTGGAAGGGACCTCTGGAGGTCATCAAGTCCAACCCCCCCTGCTCAGCAGGGAAACAACTGGCCCATATGGGGACTGAACCCACAACCTTGGCATTATTAGCACCATGCTCTAACCAGCTGAGCTAAACACACAACACCACATAGTGTTCTTCAATTTAGRGAAGGAAAAGCAGAAGGAAGATGTGACTATAATAGATAGATAATGAAATTAAATTGCAGCAAGGGAGATTCACTTTAGATAGTAAGAGAAAGTTTGTAAGAGTTAGGATCAAAAAATACTAGAATGCCTTGCTAGGAGAGGTTGTAGAGTCATTAGAAAGCTTTAACAATAGGTTAGATAGATATCTGGAAGGAATGATATAGCTCATCCTGCCTAAAGCAGATAACCTCTTGAAGCTCCTTTACAGCCTCGTTTCTATGATTTTTTGATAATACCTCATGCAAGTGTAACACTGTTTCACAAACTGGATTCTTGGCAATATTTTTCTTTCAGGGAAAATATTCTATAAAAATGATAATATTTGTAAAGTGTAAATCACCTGATTTATGACAACCTTCCAGCTATCTCTATCCCAGTAAATGAAATTACTTTTTTCTTGCTTTGAGGACAAATGGTGGATTCAGCAAGTATTCATACAGCTGAACTTACTCCCTGAAATAGTATCTGTGAACGCAAAGGCCACTGGCCCATAAGAYTGGGCTAATCAGGTGCTGCTGGAGAAAGCTCTAGTTGGTACTGGTATCAAGGGACATGCTAATGACAACTATATGGCATAAAAGGACAGTGCTCATRCCACAATATAGCTCTAGTTTGTATTTTGGGAAAATTAATTTAAACTAGCAATTGATTCTAAAGTTTGGCAAATTCAGATTACTGGAGTTACACACCTGTCAGGAGGAAATCTCAAATGCTGTACCTGGTGTATCAGATGCAGAAACAGACATGACGATATCTCTCTCCTGACCATGAAACATCTCTGTAAGACTAGTGCTATATAATACAGCTTTGACTGTATTGCATTACATATTGTAATGAGAAATAAGCTAATCTTCAGCAGTCTAAAAGACAAAATAGATTATTTRAAGCTACTTTTAATCCATCCATTACCCAGTCTTTCCCAGTTGCAGTGGGACACTTCAAAAGGAATAGAAGACAAACTCATTTAGTGTGTTAGACTAGTTAGAAGTTACCTTAGTGACATCTCAAACACTTTATTTCGGTGCCAATTGTACAATTCATTCAGGCACTGTAGCGCAGACTGCATCATACATTACAGTCTTACCTGTGTATGGACAGGAGTCATTTGTTTGGAACTTCCAAATATGTGGCTACTGTTCCAAACATTGTTTGGCATGTGAAAATTACATGGAAGTAGCAAAAATCCTCAAGTTCTGTCTTGATAAAATCTGGATATATGAAAAAGGGAACTAAAAGAATTTCTATCAAATTGCAAACTGCAACAGTAGTTGCTTCTGCAAAGATCAAGAGGAAATGTGTTATCCTATGACCTCAACTATGATCAAATTTTGACAGAACTTTCAGGTCATAAGGGGCTGAATTGAAATACAGATTTTCTTCTTTTCATTATTCTACTTGTGTATCAAGCATACAGCATATGGAGTTAGAGACTAAAGGATGCAATGGTTTGGAAATCTGTACTGTTAAAAGCATTCTGCTCCAGTTTCTCCTAAGCTCATGAAAAACTTTTTTAAAAAAAACAAGGCACTTCATTTTTTTTTTAATCCAAAGCTAAAGCCTTGTACAACRAATGCCATAGAGACTGCTTCTTCATACACTCAAATTACTCAGTTGGATCTTCGTTATTCATTCTTTTTTTTGTCTTTAAAAAAACTCCAAGGTTTCAGCAGCTGTCAACACTTCTACGAATTTTAAAGTCATTTTCTTTATTGTGTGAAAGAAGCACCAAAATGCTTAAAGCTTAGTAATAATAATGTCAAAATTGTATGCTTTAAAGTGAATACAAATCTGTTTTAAGAAGATAGAAATTAAAACCCATCTGTTAGTTTAAATGGTCAAATCAAGTATATTTTTGCAAAGAGAAAGCAAAATTTTAAGGATTACAAACTTATTCCTCTGTTAACATTCTCTCTTCCATTTTCATCATTGAAAGTTTTAGGTTTATTATTTGTTGCTGAAGTGTCTTTTCAGATAGGCTATAATAAGAATTTAAACTATATTGAACTCTGCATTAGTATTTTGAAAAAAAAATATGACTAAGAAACATTGGAAGTATTTGTTAATGTGAAATCTAGAATTATCAGAAAGTAGGTTCAGTTTATCATTCACAGTACTATTCTCATAATCATGGTTTAGGGTAATTCATTCCATTACATATTTTTAAATTGAARTGCCATTCATTAGTGGTTGAAACAGCATGCTGACCTGATTAAAAAAAAATAGAAAATGTAATTATTCCAGTTCTGCTGTTCTGCTTAAGTAAAATCCTTTCATTTCCAAACAACCTTGYGCATTGGTCTCCAGATTCTTTCATTTTTGCTACAGAATACATTTTCAATTAAGGTCTGCTAAATCCATTAATTTACCCTTTATGATGAAACTAGGCCAGCACATACAACTGTAGCAGAAGATATTTTTTCTTTTATAAGTAGATCAGAGGTAAGACAGCAAGTTCCAGGTTTCATCAAATTGTTATTTGCTTCCCTGAGCAGACATACATGCCCTAAAAAATAGTATTGACAGAAAAACTGTAAATATTTTGCTACAAATCTCAGAAACAATTTTGCATTTAGATTTTGCTTGATAATCAAAATAAGGCAATTATTTCAGGCAAACATTGACAGAATTATAGTTGTTTTGCAAACTCATAGTTTGATGAGATATCAGGGCTAACCTAGACTGAGATTCTCAAAAATATTTGGAGATGTCCCATTGATTCTCCAGAAAGTAGGTGCCTGATAACATTGGAAAAACTAGGCTGTCATTGAAAGGAAGATCTACTTGTGCCTGGAGTTCCTTCAAACATAGCAAAATATTGAGAGATAATACTAAAAAATCACATTCTACAAAGAGCAGATGATAAAGTTTGGTAACTTGCTAGCAGAAAATGCAGGACATTAGAACCGTCTTTTCAGGAGAATGTATTTGGCATTTAGAAGCTGCAAACTCTTTCAAAGTAAATTAATTCATCCAGTAACATAAATCTGTTGAAAGCGAATTGTTTTCAAGTAGCTGCTAACTGTATTGATGTCAGTGTCTGCTTCTGACAAATAGACAATAAATACTTTGCTGTATATTCACAAAAATATATAGTAAATTAAATGTTAAAAATTTATATTATTCAAGGAATAAAYAAAGGAAACCATATTATTTAAAACCTATGAACATGAAAAACAGATGAATGCAAACTCTTCAATTGATTAAAGATTAGATAAGTTATAAAATGAAAGATTTCTTATGTACGACTTGAAAAGGAAAATAAATTTATTGATGTCATTTTGGCTTAAAAAACAACGGTTTGGGAAAAAATCTTCTAATGCAGGACATCTGCTTCTGATGAGTTCTAAACAAATGGAGATATCCACGTATCTAAAGAAAAATATTGATTTTATGTGCTGGAGATAGGTGATGAGCATCTTCCTGAAGCTAATGGATGTTCTTCACTCTTCCAAACAGTGAACGTATTTTCCTTTTCTATTTGGCAGTTGCTTAGTAAAGTGTACATGAAAATTTCAGCAAAGGAAAGTCAGCAGGAGCAGAAYTCAGTGCTTTGTAGAAACAAACCTTAGGGCTTTTCACCATTAAACTGTTTTGGGGACCACGCTAAGTGTTTGTTTTAGTTTTCAGCAGGGAGCTYTAAAAATAAACAAATAAAAGTAGAAAAAAGTTCTTTAAATCATTATAATATTGTGATTGGGGATTTGAATGTTAATTTCTATGCTGGAAGATAAATGCTTAATAATTCAGAGAAAAAACGCGGTGAAAAAATGAGCATATATAGTAACTGATAGTAACATTTGCATGTGCAAATAGGAAACAATTTATTGGTTCAAGGAGAGTAGTAAATTAGTGTTCCAATTATTATGTTTGCAGAATTCCTGTGTGAGTAGTTCTTCTCGTTATTAGGCAACCAAAATAATTTACTTTTGCTGAGTAAGTTTTCCAAGTAGCTTTTGTGAATTTAACTATAAGATTTTTAATAAGGCTGATGGGAGCTGTATGACTGATCTCTGTTCACCACTATTCAGAAGATATTTGCCTCTAAGACAGTTTTTAAAGGTGGTCAGACCTTCTCTTCAAGTGATCCAGACTCCAGTATAAAGAGAACAACCTACCCTTGCAATACCAAACGTCAGCACCTGACAAAAAATGTTGATTTATTTCTCCAAGTGCTGTTTCTTAGTCGAAAGGAAAGTCCACATTACTTTCTTCAGTTAATAAATTACTCATTTTATATTTCATTTCCAGTTTTACCGAAAACATGATAAAGTGACCTATCTTTTTTCTAAACAGATTTTGTATTATTTAGGTAAAGAAGTTTAGAAGTATGGAATTTCTAAAAGAATCTTCAGCATGTTTGCAGTGATAACAAAACTGCTAGAGTAAATATTTTTAATGGGGTGGGGGGGACAAAAACAGAATATTCCTCCTACAGACACACAGCTCCTAGATTCATTTATCCTTCAGTATGAAACCACTTAAATTTTAAAATGTTTTGTTCTCTTTTAAAATATTCCTTTTCCTTTTAGGAAAGATTATATCAACCATGCTAAAAAAGCACAGGAGAATTCAAAATCCTGTTAGAGAAAACAAAAGCATGCTAAAACTCAAGCTTAGAAGTAATAGGATTATATGTTTCCAATATATTTTCAGTATTTAAGGCACAAAGATATAAAGCAAGAGACTTCACAAAGTCTCCATTCTTCAGCAATATATGCAGCCTTGAAAATAAAAGGGATTTCATCACTTCCTATTGTAGCACATTAAGGTCATCCTTCTTATCCTCTTTCATTAAAGTGACTATAAGCCTGTCTCCCAGGTCACATCAACAACGTTGTTCAGATAGAGAGAGGAAGGCAGCATATTACTAGGACAGTTAAGAAGTAAACAGTCTAAAATCATTCACTAAAGAATAAATAATGCAACAGTAAAGGCAACAAGCAAAAGACAAGTATTCACATCTCGGACTGTCCCATTTTTCACAATATTTTGCTTATAAACTACTTATATGCCTGTCTCAGAACAAGCTGCACTTTAGGCTCTTTATGTCCATCCTGAATGCATCCTTCAATAACAGACCTCACTGGCTTTCTTTACTTTCTTACAAGTGAGTTCATGTAGTTCAGCCTCTTTGGCACATGTATAAATCTTCTTTCTCCATGAGAACATGTTGAAACCAGCCCTTTCCAAACAGTCTTGTCAAAGAAAATACGTCATGCAGAGCTAAAGGAATATACAGTAAAGGCCTAATAGGCGTTTCTCCTACTTAGACCTTACTCTCTGACAGGTTTTAGCAGTTACATCCAACTCAGTTGAGCCTGTTTCTGGCTGGAAGAGACAGACTGTGCTTTATTGCCTTCTATAAGTTGATCTCTCCTTCTAATGGAGATTTCATGGAAACCTCGTAATCCATTCTCCCTTAACCATCCTTGAACAGCTGGCATTTCTAAGCATATATATATATACACTATACCTACCTATGAGATATATATATATCTTTAAAAAGATATTTATAGAACTTTTAAATCTTGGTCTAGCTTCAGAGAAAGAAATCCTGCTAGAGTGTTGAGACCATGTAAGGGTTATATCTCCATGCAAGAGTTTTTCTATTATTCCTATAAAAYGCTTGATATTTCTTCAATCAACATTGTTCTTCATTCGTCCCTTCTCCCCGTGTTCTCTCTTGCTCGCTCACCAATACACACACACACAATCTGTTTTGGATTAACAGTGCATTGAGGAAGGACAATGCTAAATGGAGGAGCAAGCTCAAGATCTATACTTAAACACAACACATATAACCTTCCTATTCTCCTCAGTAACAGATGCTTACAGCAAATGAAGGGTGATTGCCCTACCAACAACAATATAAAATGCTCTGACTGCAAGCTAATACTATATCTTTTAATTGATGTGTTTTCAGTGTTGATTTCAGTGTTGATTCAGTGTTTACAGTGATGATTTTGAGAGGGGCTGAGATGCATGCTGATACCAGCAATGTTACAGGAGACTCCTTACTAAATACAATAAGTAGACAGTRTATGTCTTGTACTCGCTGTTTCTCTTTCGCTATATTTGTGCTTTTCTAGCTACAAAGCAATAGACTCAGAAAGAGGTGTAATTATTCCTATCATAGGGAAAAACAGAAAAGATGAGAGGTAGAGTTGTTTCAAATCAATACTCCCACAGGCAAACAATTGCTGTAGAGATGCACATTGTATTAATGAAGAGTGAATATTGATTTAGTTAATAGCARTGTTCCAGTAAAGTTTCATAAGCATCAGTGACCCTGGTTTTGTGAACTCTTCCATGAAGACAGATCCCATTATCTATATGGATTCTTGTTCATTTAAAGAGGGCTCCTTCAAGCGGCAATGGGCAGAAATTGAACCACAGGAAGTTCTGCCTGAACGTGAAGGGAAACTGTGAGAGTGACAGAGCACTGGACCAGGTTGCCCAGAGAGGTTGTGGAGTCTCCTTCTCTGCAGATCTTCAAGGCYTGCCTGGATGCAACCCTGTCTAACATGCTCTAGGTGATCCTGCTGAGCAGGGAGGTTGGACTAGATGATCTCCAGAGGTCCCTTCCAGCCTTACTGATTCTATGATTCTGTGATTCTATGCAAAATATTTTAAAGGGCTAGGGATGACTAACAGCAGAGAAGTTTTAAATAGTTATAGTGTAAATTTTTATCAGACCATTAAGTTTTACTTATTCTCACAGTTCCTAGGAATCAGCAAATCTCGGTTCATTTAAAGCCCCATCCTCATCCTGGAAAATGTACAAGTAAACAGACTCATATTTCAAATATTTCTTTGAAATTTCTTTGGAGTCTGATTGCTTCTTCCATTTGCAAGTCTGGAACTCCTAATTTTGGGTGCAACCTCACTGTTTCAAAACAGTGGTTTATACTTAATTATTTCAGCTTTTATCTACTAAAAAGGATTGTAAGAGTTATTCAGCTAGAGATATAGGTGCCTACAGGTGGAAAGGTATCTAAGCTCCTATTACAGTTCAGCATGATCTAGTCAATATAGTCAGTGGGGAGTGATTCAGTTGACCGGCCACATGAAGCAGAACCGTATTACTTAAATATAAGCAATGGTATGTCATGACATCTGAGATGCCTTAAGGTATCCAAGACCTTAATGGGGGTTGGGACAGGAATTAACATGTAAAACACAGGAACTAAGGAAGACACAGGACCTAAGGGAGACACAGACCTTTCTGGACCAGCAACAACTAGGGTACTGCAAAGTGTCTATCTATCTCCACTGTCACTAATCAGCAAAACAATCCTACCCTCTGATCCAGTGAGCTAAATCTCTCTCCAGGCACTACTGAATAGGTTGGTATACCTCAAATTAACTGAAAAACTTCAGAATTATAACTCCCCCCAATATCTGTCAAATGCACATGATCTAGTTGCTTTGTGAAGTCACTGCTGGATGACTGAAAGGCCAGGCCACAGTTAGGATTCCCCCTGATTCAACTGAGGTTAGCAAAGGGACTCATTGGGTTCATGTCCTGGGATGCAAAGTAATTCTCATAAAGGAGAGCGTTGTCAGCAGGGCCACAGCATTTTTTGTCCCTGTGTAGAGGCAGAAATCTCCCTCCTTTACACTACAAATCAATAGGGATGCTGAAGGGAAACATGGAGGTGAAATGGTGCTCCCTTGAAAGAACTGCTGGAGATGTAAGGAGAAAGAATCACGCTACATCTCGTTCTGCTTTTAAAGCCAGATAAATCTTGGGTCCTTCTGTAATTCATCTGAAAGACACAGATATCTCTAGAAAAATATTCAGTATACTTAAGATTTGACACAGTCTCTAGAAGATGACTGTGCTTCACTGTCACAGAGGGAGTTTAGGTAGTCAGGAGTTCATCTATTGCTTTAGCAATAGATGGACAGGTAGAACAAATTTAGCCTTTCTGGCTAGACAACAGTCAAAGACAGTAAAAAGAAATAATATTTCCTTATTTCTCTCACACCAGGTCTGCTACCATTTGGTTTTGGAGATGCCAGTTGGAAACAATATATTTTGATGGAAACTAAGTTTCTGACAGATGCTGTCTGGTTTTGAGACACTCTTGTCTTCACAGTTCAATGCAAGCCTAAGTAGGCTGCCACAGAAAAGGCAGCCAGTCTCTTCACAAAATATATTTTGGCCATAAGTCTCAAAAAACTTTCCTGGAGATTCTTCTTAGAGAATTTCAGTTCTGCAGTAGATACAGTAAATAAATATTTTTCCTCACAGAAATAAAGATTATCTATTTTTTTATGTCTTGTCCCAGAAAAAAAAAATCATCAAACATCATCAAACATATCATTTTTTTAAGGCATTTTCTTAAGATTTCCTTATAATACCACTCAATCAAGAAATATATCTAGTCTGGCTTCAGAAATGGAAGTTTCTGCAAATCTTTTTGAGAGATCAATCTAACAGAAATCACCTAGAGGATAGTCCATATACAAACACAGGAAAGCAGACATTAAACTGTCCTCTATTTAGAACTCCAAAGCTATTTTTAAAAAATAATATTTTGGAACATATTCTGATACAATGAAATGTTGGAAAGTTTGGGAGGCTTTTTGCTTACAGAAGTTCCAAAGTCAAACAGTTATGAAGACAGGAAGAAAAAATACTTAAAGGTTYTTAGAGAAGCTCAGAAGATACATTTTCAGATTTTAACATTGGGAAAGAATGCATTGTACTTTTAATGTAGCATGAAGCTGGATTTTTTTTTCTCTTCATAGAAGATATTCAAGGTGAGTTATTATTATGAGCTATTAATATATGAMCAAATTCATTCTTGCTGTTATACTGGGAATTTAGTGCAATTGTATTAGCRACAAGTTAGTCTACTTTGTCTATTTTTTGAGGGGAAGCAAAATAGAGAAATGCATAGAGAAATTAAATGGTTGGGATTTTTCTTTACATTTGGAGTATTCTGAAATTAACAGATCAGTGGTTGTGCACATCCTTAACTTTTCCATTTTCATGAAATGATGCATTTATCTTTTCACACTTCACTTTCATAATCTTCTTATAGCTGAGATAAATATTATAGGATTCCACTGGTTTTACAAAATTTTAAGGACATATTTTATTGATTAATTTCATGTTATTTAGATTGTATGATTTTATATCAAGCAACTACAAATGTGCTACTTTAAAATGACTTTGAATAATATCTTTCTGGAAATCTAAGTACAATCATCATAAAAAGATTACATTTTCTAACCAAAACATGGGTTAGTATAGAAGTATCTTGGCTTACTGTCACTTACAGAAAAGTGTGCATTTATGCAAGTAACACTCTGAAACCCATTCTAGTATATTTCTATTAATGCTTAGATTTTATTAAAGAAAAAGGGAAATGGCTAGCTTTATAGAGAAAATTAACTGCACCACCCTCTTTTTGGATGAAAATAAATCCAAAGGGAATTATCTATTGATATGATGATTTATTAAATGCATTCCAAGTCAATGGGATATATTATTTAAGATATTATTTTTTTTAACTTATCAGACCTGAGAAGGCACCAATCTGTCTAGCTGCTCATACTATAGGCATTAAAAAGCAAAAATATGGTTCAGGTTTGGAAAACTCTACTCGAGTCAGCCCTGAAGTTTTTTCTCTCTCTGAATATCAGTGTTTTGGTCCATTGTTTTCCATCAGGAAAAGGAATGGACCAGGCAGATGGCACAAGGGAGATACTCTGCAAGAACAGAACTAAGCTGTAATCTATATTACATTTTCCTCCGTCACCCATACATAATGAAGAACACCTGGAAGATTCTGCACCCATTAAAGTGTGTTTCCATCTCTGAATATGTTACTTTTGAGCTTCCCATCTATACCTTGCTACAATACTAGTAGCACGCAAAATAGAATTCCAGCACAACATATGAAATTCTTGTCTCAGGAGGACAGGAAGGCCCGTCAAGACCTGTAGACTGGAAGGCCCCTCAAGACATGTACTGACGTGTGTGGTGAGCTCAAGAATTTGGATTGTATATTTGATGCCCAATAACCAAACTGCCATAGTCTTTTAGAGTACAGTTTTTAGGGAATATTGCAGAATCCTCATGTAYATCTTTAATAATCCATTATGCTCASTGTAGGTCAGACAGCAGTGAGGGCATACCATACTGAACACCATTCAGAGATAGCAGCACGCAACTTCAAAGAGTTGCTAATCTAAAAAAGACATACCAGGGAGGTGGAAGAGGTACAGTATACAAGCACTGAAACATCAACAACTATTAMGTTAACTCTTTGGTTATTAGTCTTTGGGAAAAAAATTCAGGGTCCACAAAGGAGGAGGGAGTTGGAGGGTTGGAGCAAATAGACAGTAATAATTGAAGAAAAAAAAATCCATAATATAGAAGACCCATGCTATTTCTTTTTTTTTGTTCCTCCAAGCTGGAGTTTCTCCCAAAGTTGCATGAGTGTGCCCCCAGCATGTGGCAGTCCTCTATCAACTCTTCTGGGAATGCTAGAGGAATGACTCCAAGTTATCATCTTCAATCTTTTGTGAACCAGACCCCACTGATATGTGAATTGGAGCTGAATGCATGATAACTCATGATTACATCTATCAAAGGAAGCATAACTGGACACTTACTACCAAGTAGACTTGCCYAGTCTTGCAAATTCTTTTTACAATGAGTATATTTATGGGGAAGGGAAAACTGACTCCCATCAACAGAAAAACTTAAATGTAGCAAGCAGCATCTTCTCAGACTTAGTCTGGCTTGGAATGTCCCATTCTGTTTTGGAGAGTAACTCCAGGTTTTTTTGTCATGGCTGAATATAAGAACTTAAAAGATGCTCTATCAGGTCAAATCAATAGATTGTCTAACACTATATGCAGTGGTGACAAAGGGAGATGCTATTTAGGGACTACATGATGTTTGTGCACTTTCTGTAATCCTTGTACTTCCAACAGTGTTGGTGGCAGGGATTTTGGAGGGTATACTTCCCTTTAGCTTTTGTTTAATTAACCTTTGTCTATGAATTCATATCCCTTTTTTTATCCCCATAAATACCTGCTTGTACAATGTCCACAAACTTTTAAGACAGCAGATTGCAGAAGTTCACTACCTACTGTGCAAAAAGCACTTCCTTTTTATCTAGCCTAAACTGATCTCCTATTGTTTAAGCAAGTGACCTTGACCGCCAACTGATCTTATATTGAGGAATATGGTGAATAACAGTTCTTCATTCTCTTTATGTACTCTCTTCCTGATTTTCATGAAAATCCAAATGTATTATTCCTACTGGATCTGCTTTCTCCACATGCCTATAGACATCCTCACAGAAGGCCAGCAGAGCGGTGCGGTGGGATTTCCATTGTTGGAAGCCATGCTGACCAGCTGTTTCCAAATGACTGTCTTTATTCTATTTGTAATATCAACACTACCACATTACCAGTGGAGGTTCTTGAATTTGCAAATAGTTTCATTTGGGGAAAAAGAATTGATGAAAGTTAACTGGGATCACCTGGTCTTAAGCTCACGTTCAAAATGTTTATGTGCAAATATACTGTCTAAATTTGCCATTTTAAGCTGCCATGGAAATTGATTATCAAAGATAGTAGCAATTTTAGACAGAGACACTAGACAAATCCAAGAAAATAAAGTCTCCGTATTCATTCTAACATCTATGTTTCAATCACATCCAGAAAATGAAATAAATGGCAACAGAGATCAACTAAACCCCCTTAGTTGTATTGAAAATTAAATCTAACAGAAAAAGACTTAGAGCAAAATAAACAGAGAATGGGACAATCCCCTTAAAACATTTTACTGGAGACCTTCATTTATAGTYACAGCAAAGGATAACCAGAATTAAAGAATCTTTGTTATCCTGACAACCACAACTGTTATTTCTCTGAAAACTTTTAGAGATGAACTAATGAAAAGAAAAGCAAAAGAGACAAAGCAAAGGAGAATAATCRAGAAAACTTTGGCTCTCTACAGACGTGCAAATGCAATGTGCAGATTCAGCTCTTTCTGTCATGCTTCCCTTCCCTCTACTTTGTTCTTTCTTCTTTTTCAACAATTATCTGGTTTAGCCAGCCAAAGATGTATATTTTGCAGGAGTGCTGTGAGACTGTGACCAGAGAGGCAGCTGAAAACAATGTTTTTAACAGGCTCACACTGGGTATGATCTTACCAGCATAGTGAAGAATAGGATGCGAGATGGTGAATCTGAAGCAGGAAGGCAGCAAATGTCATTCAGCACCAGATAGCCAGAAGCATAATTTTCCACCTTTATTTTTTTTTTCTCTCCTTTTCTTGTGCATTCTTACTGGTACCTTTAAGTAAATAAATAGACTCCAGGAAGAACAGCACCAGTAACACAAGCAGTCCATTGCAACTTCTTGTCTTTCAAAGAAAAGAGAGGCTCCATCTACAGTAATGCCTGAAAGACTAGTAGAACAGGTTTCACTGAAACCTGTATTGCCATGTGAAGAACCTGTATAGCTAAACCAAAGAGATTTAGGAATGGTGTTGAAAGGAGAACTGTTCTTTTCTCTTCTCCAAAACAGAAGATTTAAATATGGGCATAATTTACTAAGGGACTAAATAAAGCAAGTGGGACTGAGTTAGACTAACTTCTACAACATGGATTAGCTGTTTAATGTTCTGTAAGGGAGACATGCTAGCAACTTTAGCCTTCTCTGCTCTTTTATTCTATTGACAATAATGTAATAAAGCCCATTTTAGTTAACAAGGAAGCTGTAGGTGGAATTCAAAAAAAAAAAAAAGTAATTAATTAACATTGTTCATCTGGAATTTCAGCTGGGAAAAATTCACCTTCAGCAACCATTTTGAAAAYCCCACTTCAAATTCATCTTATCTATAGTTGCCTAACCAGTCTATAAATATTGCTTATTCTTGGCTGCCTTCTGAGGAACATCATTGTCTATGATTTTACAACCTTACCTCCTCTTYGAGTTCAGATGTAGTGCCATGTCTAATGGATGTTATCTCTGGAACAGCTTTATCCACATAGCACATTTTCATCAGTTTCTTTCAGATAAGCCCCATACAGTTCAAATTTACACTCATCAATTGTTGTAGACCATTAAGATCTTTGGTCATTAACTTGTTGCCTCCAAAGCTCCCACTGAACTGTTTTTCAAGTGCTGACACTTCCTCCAGGCTTGTAAAACTAGAAACCCCTATTGAAGATACAATACTGTCAAACMGTGAAGGTTTCAACTGTTTAACTTACTGCTTCAGTAGATAGTGTTTGCCACTAGGCATTTTGATTAGGTCAGGTAAGCAAGAAATCACAGGAAAATAAKTTAACTTTCAAGAATGAAGGTTTTCTGCAGGGCAGCTGTATCCAGWCATTCAATCTGAGCCCTGTGGTAATAGTCCCGCTTAGTTATTTTTGTCTGGTACTTGCTCATTTCATTAGTGAACACTTATTCTTGATCATGAAAGGATTTGTAGGAAGAATRAATATCTTGTATTAGAACAATGAACACAGAAGGAAAAAGAAAAGACAAGCTTCTGGACTCAAGAATGTCTCAATATTCGTCAGACCTGATAAGAAGTGACAAAACCCAGGGAGAACTAGCTAGAAGATGGACTCAATTGYTCTTAGTAAAATGCAGTTATGCTATCCATTAGATGACTTGAGGGAAATGTTAGTTAGCATCCACTGCGCAAAAACAAAAAGGTGAGAAGCTGTTAGGTCATATGGAACAGAGAAAGAAATGGCATCTGTTTAAGCATCTGTRTAAGACGAATGAGTTAGCTGGAAAATTATAGGGGCCATTAAACCAATGTCTTTATTGAGCCCTTTATTTTTTGTAGCAAGTAGAGTTATGAATTTTAGTTTTCAGGTTCACGTTTTGAGGGTACACTGTAGGATTCTTTTGAGGATCAGGAGTAAGCAGTCAGAGTGAAAAATGTTCTCCTACTGTTAAGTGAATGTTTCTGTCCTTTACARACTGTCAGAGCTAGTTCATTCTTGCACACAGTACTCATTTAACTGCACACATGCAGTGTTAACAAGGGCATTTGGTCCATTGGATATAATATATGATAGTTTGGGATGAACACTCATAGGCCCCATAGATTTTGAAGGTTTTATTTGCAGCAGTATTAATTATGGATCTTATGGAGAGAGTTGACATTTGTTGCTTTGGAACAATCTAGTTCCATTTTGCATTTGTTGATATGTGTGGGTTTCTGAGTATAAGACTGGTAAAAGAGAAGATGGTTTAAAAATCACAAAAGGGGTGATTGTCAGAATCTATATGTAAGATAGAATCTGCAAACAGCATTTGCAGTTTTTAAACGAATTGCTATATAGAAATTAGTTTAGGGGGCAATATTGGTCTCAAGGATACATAGTTAACATTCTTGCGCTCATAAAGGTAAAACTCACTTTGGCAAACAAATGCCTTGGACTTAATTAATACATCAAAGTCAAATTAAAAGGTGAAACCTATTTTCTCAATGATAGAAAATAAAATTCATACCAGTACAGAGTTTCTATAGAAAATACTATTTATCAGCCTAGTTTCTAGCATATATTCTTAACAGYTTTAAGCTTCTTTCTCTTATTATGAACTTTACCTTCCATCTACAAGAAATGACTAATTTGTATGTGTTGTCCTTATAGTTCTTCAGAGGCATTTCTGGGTGCTACTYACTTATGAAAGTTTGGTCACAAAGACTCAGTGTCACACAAGTGTTTAAGCAGGATTTCTCCAGTGGAATGAATTGTATCTTTACTGAGMAAACACTGAAATAGCTGATTTTGATCCCTGTGATCCTAATTGCAGGAAAAATGAATTAAATTGACAAAGTGCAGTTATTAGCTAGTTAATGAAAGACTATAACTGAGTCTGTACTCCTTACCAGATAATAATAGCTTTCCAAATCTTCTCTGTGCATTAACATTTGATAGGAAGAAACAACTTGATATTAAAGGAAAGTAGACCTGATAATCATGGTGTGCAGATTCTCCAGTAACAATGAGACACATTCTATTTGAATAATTTGCTTGAAGAAATGCCTTTTCTGTTTCATGGARGGATGCAGGTGACTGAGATGGTTTGAATAGGGAGTGTGAGAAAGACAGTAGATTTCTGGTTAGACCAACAGGAGGCAAGGGAGAAACAGTGTAGTTAAGTATGTGAGAGGAAAGGAAAACGTTCACAACTCATGCTCAGATAATTCATATAAAAGACTTGTACCTCTACCTCTATATCCCATCAATAATAAAGCATAACCCAGGCTTCTAGAAACCATCTTGCTACCTCATTCTCTATTTCTGTAGTGTTAGTATACTAAATAGCATGTCCAATGTTATYTAGAGTATGTTCTCACTACTTATAAGGATCAGAAAGGAGCCTTTCAAAGGATCTTGGCAAACTGGGAGTAGCGGAGAGAAGCAGTTCCTCGTATGGTCCACACAAGAAAAAGCCGAAAAAAAGAGATTGTTCCTATGGTCTGTCAGCAGGAAATTCTGTCCTACCGCAGGGGCACTAATTATACTAACCAAGACATAGGAGGAAAAAGAATTTCCCTCTTAAGAGCTAAGCAAGCACACTGMGATAAGATTTCAATCTCAAACTGAGTGTTTATACTCTATACACAATATGACAGAWAGACATACCTCAGAAAGGGAGCCACAAACAGCATTCAGAGAGAAAGCTGTCTAAGGGTAAATTACACAAGGGCATTTCCAAACAGATCTGAGCTCTTCTCTGTGCTRGCTTGTGTCCTGTTACTTAGAGCATGGGGTGTTTGTATGTGTCTGTACACCTCTTCTAAAAGAAAATTACAACGGGCAAAGTCAACACATGTATTTCTTGCAGTCAAAATTGCAGTATTTTTATCATCCAGGAAACTAGTTTAGTTCRTATCCTTGAATTCAAGAGGTTCATCTTCCAGCAGAGGACCTGAACGTCTGCAGTGCAGGCTGTTATGCTAAGACTAGATATTATTACTGAGAACTGAAGGGAATTTCTGGGGACCTATGAAACACAGCTGGCCCAATCCTGATGGAATTTTTGTTTATTTTTTTTAATTACYAAAAAAATAAAAGATAAATTTTGAAAAGATTGAGGCTTAAATAAATCTAGAGTATATCATTATTTCCTGAGTAGCTTTGGGAGCAAGGCTTTATTGGATGTGTCTACTWTGCTAAAAAAAAGCATGTGAGGAACTCTACTGTCCTGGACCTTATATTGCCCACACTGAAGAATTGTTAGTTCACTATCTAATTCTGTTTTTGAGCATTCCMATTACCTTTCTAATTACAAAATATAGCAGAGGGGATGGTTCATGCCAGAGGCTCCTCCCAAAAGGCAGACTGCTGGCCTCTGCCTTGTACCATCTCTGTCCCCTACACAGTCTTCCTTCCAGCACTATCCCAGAAGGTCTCATATTCTCAAATATTCCCTGTGATATTATGATGTACACAKATACACATACACATGATGTACATACATTCACATATGTTCAGTTTAATTCCATAAAATACTACCATGGTGAGCACTACAGCCCTTACACTACTTCAGGCATTTAGAGATGAAAAATGACACGTAAAGTAACCATATCTTTGGACATGAGAGACTTGACACGGGACCCAGAGGCCCCATGTGGCCATGTGGCCTCAAAGGCAATGTAGTGTGAGTACTCTACCTGGTGCGAGTACAGGTAATCTGCTCCAGGGAGTGTGTGTACGCACTAAGCAGTGTGAACACAAACCTATGGATACCATGCGGACTTGGAGCTTCTCTAGAGCCAATGCCTTTAGGAACACAGATGCAGCTGATAAGACCCAAATGTGAACAAAGTCAAATGTTTAAGTTTATTTTAAGTCATTTAGCCCCTGATCTCTTATGTTAGCACTATATATTTATCAAGGGTATAACAAGGCTTCTAAAATGTACCAAAAAGGTTAAAGCTTTGATATATGAGAAACTAATAGGATACGCTGTCTTTTTAAAATGTTGAAAATTAAGATTTTCTTGTTTTATAAGTCCTATAGTACAACTGATTATGTTAGAAGTAAAGAAGTTTGCCTTTCCCAAAAGCACATTCTTTTCATACCTTCTGAGCTAATAAGTAGAGCACAATTTTGGTAAGGGTCCTGCAGACCTGTCCGTGCACTTGGCRGATTCTGCAACATGCAGCATGCTGCCTTCACAAGGCCAATAGAAATGATTACAAGGCTGTGGAATGAATGAGAATGTAAGTGTGTTTTCAACATTTTGGAGCAATATTTTCAAGACAAAGATTATCAAATGTCTCAAATTACTGAATTCCAGATCTGAGGCTTRGGCACTGTCTTAAGCAATGATATTCAAGTATAAATTTGCAATTTACCAGAAAATTAAGAAGCAGAAATACACTAATACAAATACACTGATAATATCAACTGATAAATACTTACCATGCCTATTTGTTCTGAGTATAAGGGGATTATCATCATAGRAGAAACTTTCTTATAACATACTGGTGGTTCCTTAAAAATGTTAAATTGAACCAATGACAATTTTTTATTAATTTACCTAAATAGTAAAGAAAACATAACATGAAAAATGTGTTGTATTCAAAATTAGAAGCTTTAGGACACTCAGGCAGTATAAAGTGATTACCTATACAGTGCCGCTCAAGTCAATAGCATGTAGGTACTGTTCCTTTAAAAGGCAGCCATAACTCAGGAACTGTGATTATGCTTTTCAAAGACTGCCCATGACATACAACAAACCTGAAATTCTTCTTTCCAAAGTCACATAGGAGTCAGTGTCGCCTGTGACATTTCCAGGATGATAGTCTTGTTTCAGGATGGAAAAATGTCTTAAAAGATATTGCTTTGAATATATAGTTTTCAGTTCCTTGTGTAATCAATCTGAAGTGAATGAAAACTTCTATGACCACTTACACAAAAAGGACATTGACAGTTTCATATTAGATTAGGCCCTTGCAGCATTTGTATTTTCTTATTACTCCATCATGACAGGAAACAAAACTTTCAGTGTCTTAGTCCCTTCCAATCATCTGCTTCTAGCTTGGTCTGGTAACAACTTCTTGCTTTCTGAAAATACCTACAAGGCATAAAGGCTAGAAGGAAACCAGGGTTCTGGCAGTAGCCCCYGGGGCAAGTGGCATGGCATAGCTAGCATACACACAGAGAAACATTTCCCTACCAAAACAGGTGGTTAAATACTGCCCACWAGTTATCCCAAGCTGCCTGTTGAGATGGTTCATGGCTCATGTGAATTCCTGAAATATATTTACATATCATATTTGATGCTACTAGTTGGCAACAGTTACATATTATGGATGTGGATTACACAGCAGTCAAGACCTGGTAGATAGTTTAATTTACTAGTAGAACTATAGTCAGGGATATCAGATGACTCAGGTCTACAGCACATATGAAAGAGCACGTTCTTTGTACGTTCTTTGTCATCTCAGAATCCATTTTGAACAAAAGAAGGTTTTGGTGGGATGGATTTTTTTTTTTTTTTTTTTTTGCTTATTTTTGTTCAAACATGAATTTAAAGGGAATAAGATACTTTCCATTAATTTTTTTGTTAATGATCTCAGTGATAGAATAGATGGTATGTTTATTAACTTGGAAGAGAACCTCCAGCTGCAAAAAGTTACTTCAACCAGCAAGCACATCAGAGGATGGGATTAAAATTAAAAATTATGATTACAAATTGGAGAAGTAGTCTAAAAACGTAAGATATTATGCAATAAAGATAAGTACTAGGTTTTACGATTAGAAAGAAATAAACGGCTACACAAATGCTATGTTGAGAATGACTGAAAAAGGCAATAACAGTTCTTCAGAAAATGGTGAAGGCCTTATAATRGATCACATGCTGAGCATGAATCAACAGTGTCATACTGTAGTAAAAAAGGCAAATGCCAGAGATACAAATAGAAGCATCATTTAAAAAACATGAGCTTAATTTGTCTGCTGTACTAAGTGCATTGCTAAGGTCTAAGCTGAATACTGTGTYCTGTTGTGGACATCAAACTTCAAAACTGAAATCAACTAAGAAAAGAACGTGCTCTGACAAGCAACGAAAATGATCAGAGATCTAAAAATATGATCTGTGAGGATGCATTGAAAGCATCGACTGTTGTTAATTTAGTTGAGAGAAGAAAGCACYGAAGCATGGTAAGTCTGAAAAGCTTGATCTTAGCAAAAAAGTAAGGTTTTCCACGTCAGCTGCAGTCACGATAGTAAAGAACAAGCTTAAGTTACTTAAAGAGGGATTTCTGCAAGACATAAAGAAAAACTTTCTGAAGTGAGATTTTTCAGCGCTATAGTAGGTTTTCATCTTGGTTGGATTTGGAACCTCTATTCTCAGAGGTTTGACAGACAGCACTCAGGAGGATTCAGGTCTTGTAGGCTCTGCTTTGGGGCATCAATATTAGTGGGACATAGCATGATGGACTAAGTGAATTTGTGATGAGCCTTCCAGTCACTTTTCTGTGTGTCTATGATTAGACCAACAGTGTCTTGGAAGAGTACTCCACTGATATTTTTACAATGCATTTTTATAGTTTACCATAAAGAAAGAGACTGGAGTATAGGAGTATAGGAAAGTGAAGTGAGAAAGAGATCAGAAAAGGGAAGGGAAAAGCAACCAGAAATGGAAGAGAAAGAAAGATGGAGTAAGAGAAGGAACATTTCATTGGGCCTTAGCTTACTAATGACAGATCTTGGGTCTGTATCTTTATACATGCAAATTACACATTAATTTGTTCTGATAAATATTAATTCAAGTTCAAGACMTGACAAGATAAAACCCTGAGCAACCTGATCTGAACTTTGAGCAGAAGATTGAASTAGATCAGCTYCTGAGGTCTCTTCCAACCTGAATTATCCTATGTTCCTAAAAATTGCTAGCCCGTTTTAAGTCTGCACTTTTGATGACTTTTCCAAGCGCATATCTCAGTGTTTTAGATACATAAATGTAACAGCATTCTTCCTCAACCATTTCTGATGATTAGAAAAATACAGAGTGAAGACCAATAATATTAAAAAAAAAAAAAAACTTGCAGCTCTTAAAGCCCTTTATTTAAACAGGAAATACATTTGAAATTCCTGATTTTTTCTTTCTAAAACTGTGAAACTTGTGCCATTAATTATTGGTGGGTGACAAGCTACTGTAGCACTAGATAAAGTGTAATTTTTGCCAGTGTTCCGTATTTATAAGCAGCATTAGAGCTCCCTGACTTAAACATTTAACCTGATTTATAGGTTGTACTTTGAGAGTACTAAAGCTAAGTCTCACTAAGATCACTTTAAATGACTTTTAAAATTAAGTAAAGAATGAAATGTAACTACTAATCTGAACATACTGTGAAATATTAATTATGCATTTTAAGTGAAAGGAATAAACAAGAAATAATTTAATCTGTGACATATAATAAATCCCCAAATATATCCTTGCTGAGGGCATTTTCTAAATAAACACTTGTTTTTAAGCCATAAAGGAACTGAAATCGAAACCATTAGTTACTGAGTCAGAAGCTGTTTATTAAAACATTTTTTCTGGTTGACTCCTAAAAATACATAAATGTTTCTAAAGAGTGAATACGTTGAGAGAAAAGTAAAGCTGCTAGCCTGAAAGTGAAGGAAAGATCTTTATGTTATGCCTGACAATGTTCATTAAAAAGCTAAAACTACTTAAAGTTTCAACTGCAACTGCTGAGCTAGTGTAAAATATATATTTATGTTCACACACAGTTCTAATATTTTTGTCAACACATTACTCAACTGCAGAAACGATGAGCRAATCAAAAACTTATATTTCCATAGACAAAGTGTTCGTGATGTCTCAGATATACATTCCTTCATGTTTTGTCAACATGTAGAAGGTCCTCTGTGTTACAGAACATAAATATCACATATATGTTCTACATGATCTAAACAAAGAAAAGGCCTAATGATGCTGACTCCTTTTTCATTGGATAGTCTCATCAATACTAGAATATATATAATATATTACTTCTTTAAATGTAAGTATGACTACTTCTCTTCCAGGAAGTATTTAACCCTTCCGGTCCTTCTTCTGATACAATTTAAGCACTACAGGAGTATGTACCAGTTGACTACTGAAAATGCAAGAGCTTCGAAGGTTTTTTCATGGTGAGCTGTACAGATACCAGATGTACAGACTTCACAGAAAGACTATTAAAGTTGGAAGCAGTATAAGTGAAATGCTACTTCCCTCCAAAATATAGAAAGGAAAGGAAAGGAAAGGAAAGGAAAGGAAAGGAAAGGAAAGGAAAGGAAAGGAAAGGAAAGGAAAGGAAAGGAAAGGAAAGGAAAGGAAAG
>NW_028186368.1:3315062-3327466 GCF_003343005.1 Rhea americana | reverse complement strand
GGAAAGGAAAGGAAAGGAAAGGAAAGGAAAGGAAAGGAAAGGAAAGGAAAGGAAAGGAAAGGAAAGGAAAGGAAAGGAAAGGAAAGGAAAGGAAAAAGAGGAGAGGAGAGAAGAAAATGAGAACAAAATAATTGAGCTATGCATTTTTTCCCTCATGACAATTCTTTAATCTTAATAATGTCGCTGGCTCACAGAATGCTCACCTGGGGGATCTGGAGATATGTATGTACAGATGTGAATATTTAATAAAAGAGACGTTGGTTACAGTCAGAATGAGAACAGTTCAAACACTCTGTCTAATATTGTTCACATTCAGGCTTTTTCCTTGTCAGAGTAGCTTTAGGCAAGGGCAAGAAGACAATTGTACTGACATCTGGACTCGGAGGACCTTCCTTTCCACCCAGAGTTACTACTTTCCATCTTTCCCATTGAGTTACTACTTTTCTGTTTTGATCCAGACAGTCCAATAATTACAGGTGTGTGTCAGGACTGCTGCATGACTTACATTGCAAGTGCTTCTGTTGCTGCCATTGGCTCTTTTTCTAGGGCCATGGATTCATGATTCTTCAGAAAGTCCCATCAGTAGAGGCTCTGTAACCAAGCAGCAGTCCAACATCTTTTGCTGAGTGCTTCTGTATCTCCCTGGCAGCCCCACATTTCCTCTTCTATCTTACCGCGTCAATAAATATTCAYGTATACACCTCTCTTCATGAAAGTCTTCTCTGTTCCTAGTATGACTTTCTGCTCTTTTTTTTTCTGAATATGTTAATGGTGTATCATCTCTTTCCATTTTCATTAATCGTGCCATATAAAAATGATCCTCATGTGTATGTGTTTGTTCTAAGCATCTTTACAAATTAAATTTTTCTTAGTTTTAGAACTTTTAAAAATATTATTAACGTAGTAATGCCCCAAAGGCTCAGTAATTACACTAGTGGGAGAGTGATTACACTCTGATTTCAAACATGACAAGTGAACATTTTCAGAAAATTCCCTCTTTGTTTGGATGTTGGAAGAATTTTTTCAGCTTACATTTTCACTCTCCCTAGTCTAGTATTCTAGTTTTTCTGACACTATGCCAATGTGGCAATGTATGCTTACGCAAAGCTTGTGTGGTTAGTGGTCCTGGTTGTTTTCTCTTGCTTCTTAAACCACTAGCCACCAAAATCACTGGAATTCTCAACTATAAAACACCATGACCTCAAATACAAATTGACTCAGTCTCAACAGTGCTTTAACATAAGAAGCATCTGGCCAGCAAGGAACAGGACAGTTCTGTGCATGCATATATTCATATATATATATAGAGATATGTATAACACACTGTGTACTGTGCTGGAGTGCTCTAGAAGCAGAGTGCACCAGGTAATAGAGTCCCTTAAAAATAGGCATGCCATAAAAGTGCACTGCAGCCCCTTTACAATATGATGTGTTTCCTGTCCTTTACGGGCAACCACTGCTGCAGGTTTGATAAGCAGGAGTTAAGGTTATTTGCTCTTATTACTATCTGTCTTCACTCAGAGAAGCACAGCAGCTTAAGAACTAGAAGGGGATCCTTCTCCCTATGGAGCATTAGATAGCAATCTGGTTAAATATTCACATACCCACACACCACAGTTATAAGTTCTGAAATCAATAAACCAAAACAAGACATTTCATGGGAAGCAATGACAAGACTGTGTTCTTAAGAAATAGATGCAGTTTGAAATATTGTACCCAAACATCACCATCTGTTCAGTTCCATTAGTACAGAAATTCAGATAGGAATAAAGAATTTTACAGAAATAATACAGCAGTCCTACTGGTAGCGAAGAGAGGAAACTGATGAGCCCCTAATCTTGCCATATCAACTGGACTTTGCTACATTTACAGTGCCAGARCAAATATATGTTGGAAGATATAGGGGGGATATCCACCGAACTGGAGACTGTGCCTCTCTAAAACAGTTGCATCTTTTACACCTAAGAATTCCTCGTTGATTCCAGCCTTCCCAGATAATACCATTTAGCCACCAATCAAAAGACAGTAGAAAGGGATAGATCACCCCATATTCAACAGTCTTCAGCTGAAACATATACTTACCTCTTAATACTCCCCAAACTACRCTAATGTAGGACAAGGCTTAGACCTACATCAAAGCATGAACAGTAATTAGCCCCACAGCAACCAGACATCCAGTGGGTAAAATCTGTTCAGCAGAGTCTGAGCCTTGATATTGAATAACAGGGACACATGCATGCGCATACACACACACACACATGCACACACACACACACACACACACACACACACAAATAAAATTACATATGTATATCACAATGATAATAAAAAACCTTTTTCCAATGTCCATTATTGAAATTTATTGGACAGTATCATGCTTAAGACTCTTTCTACATCCTATGTGTAATCTAAACCATTTTATCCAGCTCATAAACATACACTGTGTCAATTTAATTTGTTCTTCTTAAAAGCCAACAGAAACTCAGATAAGGGGTTTTAAGCTGTTCAGATTTTTATATAAGCCTTTGTCCACTGAGTTACTTACATACTCCATACGTAATACATTTTCTGAAAAAAAAAGACAAAATCTTGTCAATTAAAAGAAAAGACTTGGGTCAGTTTACAATAAGCACCCTCAAATCTGAACTCTGAAGGATGGAAAATCCCTATAGACATGCATCTGCCTTTGAAAGTGTTCTGAATTTGTATTTAAGTGGTGACAAGTGATGCAAGGATGAAAGAGCAAAACATCCCTTTCATGCTCAGTGATACATAGGAAGATCATATACACATTTCACAAAAGGTATTGCACATCTATGCTCTTAAAGCCTGGCTTTCAAACCCTCTCAGGACACAAACTTGTCTTCTGAAAAGAGGGGGGATGCAGGAGAGCACTTGCATTGTTTTATTTTTCTCTTGTGCCTATGAAGCATTTCTCTCAGCATAACTGCAGCTGGCCACTGTTACAAAGATTAAGTATACAATCTCCAAGAAATAAAAGCATTAAACTGAATGCTTCTGAAATTTAATCCATGCACAGTTTGCGACACTCAAGTCTCCTGTCACACACAATGCACACACCTACAGTCACTCACACCCATCAGAAATGGATAATCCTTTCAAACAACCCATGCTACAGCACAATCACTGAAAAAAAAATATTTCATRTATTCAGGAGCATGGTAGAATTCCCACTCAGAGCTATTTGACTGTTGCCCAGGTTCCAGTGATATRCTTTTAATCTTATGATTTTTAAAGGCTAATTTCTCATCATAAGAAAGATCACACTGCTGACATTAAATTTAGGAGCTTGGAAGCACTGTTTTGTTTATGCTCAAGTCCTTAACAAGCAGCTTGTATGAAGCATTTTAGCTTCTTACTATCGTATGTTAGTTTGAATTGGTATTCTATTTCAGAAGAACATGCTACCAGCAAAATTAAACAGCTGCTTAAAGAGAAAAACAGCTCAGGATCTATGTAATATGCTGCTTCCATCTGACTCCTTTTACTCCTTGCTTTCACAAGCAGGCTGATCTTTTTACATCACAGGAGATTCAAAATCATGTTTTATGACTTTAGTGGCTTAGAATCTCATGCATAAGGTTGCATTRAAATGAGGCATTTTGAGTTTGTTTGTTTGTTTGATATCACAACCCCAGGACAATTCAATGTGTAACATAGTCAAAGCAGCTGCATTATTGTGTACAAAATGTTTACATATATTCTATTGCTTGTTTTAAAAAAATGGCAAATTGTGGTGTTCAGAGGATTACCTTACTGTACTAACTCATCCTGAGAAAAAATGAGTTGTTATTAATATGGCACCTGTCAGCTGGCCTGAGATCATGCAGCGATATTTTGCATATGCCTGCATAAAACTGCGGCGCAACCTTTTATAAGGATATGTAAAAACGGGCGCAGGAATGCATGGAAAAGGCAGCCAAAAACTTAATGAACAGTCTGCTTGAAACGATGCTAACTGGCAATATCATCACTTATCAACTCCATAGTGAATCCAACTCTGTGCAGATGGGTAACTCACTGGATATTTGATTTTCACAGCTACAGATGAGATTGAGCTGTTTCTCAGAGACTTTTGCTCCTTCCCTCTGGAAGAGCTTGGTACATCTCTTTATAGATATTTCTTCAAGATATCTCTTTATARATATAGATGGGGAGTGAGTGAGCCAGCTGGGGAGCAAAAAGGGACCACTCAGCACTGGCAGCATGGCTGGACCTGGAGCAGTGGCCAGGAGGCAGTCAGTATGGATGGGAGGCTGCAGCTGGGCAACCTGAGCTGGAGCACGCATAAACACTAGCCTTGTGCAGCAGATTCGCAGTCCATCCAGGAGCAGCCGGAGGCGGCTTTGCCAGCTGCTTCACAGACATCTGCTCCTCACTCCTACCAATGCAAAGAATGCCCTGGTCCATATGAAAAGCCAGGTTATGGGACCAAAGCCCACAGTTCATTTTGGAGCCGTGTCAGGACATGCCGGGGGAGGGGGGAAGCAGATCCCCAGCCAGCAGTGCCCAGGGCCAATCTGGCTCTGATCACTTGATCTGCTCTTGTCTTGCTGTGGACACTCAGCACTCAGAAAGCTGCTCCCGTACTGGATATACACATCAGCTTCATGCTGGTTTTAAGCTCCCAGCCATAATGGATGATATCAATATTTTCTTCAGGGTGGGAGATAGCAGCACAAGAGTAGARCATGAGTACCACCATATGAACTGAGATAGGCTTACCTTTGCTTCAGTTAAGTGGCCTCATGAACAGACATTTCAGGGACAGATGGAATATTTTTTTAGTCTCAAGTGCAGCCTTATTTGAAGCTTGTATATTCCAGGCAGTTTTTAAAGATCTCATGAATTAACAAAATATGGCAACAGTAAAATCAGACTTTGCTGGCCACAGTCATAACTGCTGTATCTGCTGAGTCTACTAACAAGATCCTAAGGCTTTGTCCCTAGTCCCTGGTACTACTGACTTAGGCTAGGCAGCTTTGTTGGCATGCTTTCTGATAGTATTTCCAATTAAAAGCACCAAAAAACAGTCTTGGATGTTTCTCTCCCTCCCCACAGCATTCCCCAACCAGAAATACTCAACATATTCTGGTTGAGTATGTATTAGGAAGCCAATACAGAAAAACACCAATCAAATGCACTGAGAAATAGCAGCAGGCTATAGTATTAACTTTAAAAGCTATTAGAAATCAATCAGGACTTCAGCAGGGCCTGAGGGGCAGGCTGGTGTAATGGAAGGTAGTCTATTAAATACATGAGTCAATTATGCAACAGGTTTAGAGCTCTTGTCCTCCACCACAGAAAACAAAGGCAAAAGAGATGGTGCCAGCTTTGATCCCCATCTTGTCATAAGCTCACAGCCTGAGAGCTTGTCACTGACAACAGCGGTCTCACGTAYAGATCTAAAAACAAGGAAGATCAGGCAGGCATTTGGAGGAAAGGAAGTTCAGAAATAGTCAAAGTAGTAACCACTAGATCAGATATCCCAGTCTGGTGTATGGGGATGGGACTTTAGTATTTTTGGAGAACATTTATAAACTCTCTTATTTCCACAGAATTGCCCAARGATGAAACTGGAAGCAGAGTTACTCCGTGATGGTTTATAGCATCTGTTACCATCATTGTATCATTGTATCCACTCAAGTCATGGGCTGGATACTGTAGAAACACAGAAGAAAACAATTAACCTTGTGTGTTGAAATGATAGCATTTAGTAAATCCTTTTCTATGAAGATAAAGACCTAAGATGAGCGAAGATTATAAACTTAAAGCACCTTTGAAATGCATTATTGCATGTTACCGATCTGCAAAAAACATTCATCAATGCCAAAGGAAAATTTTGGGAAAAGCACATGTCAGACATTTCTTAAATATTGCCTATATATTCCCCACTCAGTGAGGTCATATCTCAATGGCACTTAAAAATGTATTCCACATATATAAGGTCATAATGATTTGTTCACTAAATCCCTGCACCCATCCAAACAGAACAGGCAGTTGATAGGAAAAAATTGTTCCTCCTTCCTAAGTCTGTTAGAAAAGCTTAATTCCAGAAGCAAGCCTAAGCAGAGAAAAATCTGCAAGACAACACGAGGCAGAGGTCGAAGTAGTAAAGAGGTTGTTCCTACTTGCAGTTCCCTGACAGTAGCACAATACTTTTAGAAAGCTGGGGTAAGTGAACTTCCTGTTTTTGGAAATGTCATTCAGTTCAAGCCATAGAGCAATTAAAAAAGATAGGAAGTGCTGCTTAGAGTTCTCAGAGATGATTCTAAGGCAAAATTCCTTTATTTAGGAAACTAAATGACAATTTTAAGCAAGAAGCATAAACTGCCCTCTTATATTTTTCCAAAATATTTGCAGTATCACTTCCTTTCACCTTTTCTGCCCCTTTTATTTCATTCATATATTCAGAAACAAGGTATAATGTTTTCATATATTAGCTCTCATTCCCAGAAGAGGAGGGTTTGAACTAGCTTAAAACAAAATGCCTAAGGGCAATACGTGTACCCACATGCTTGCCCACCCTTGTTTGGTATTACCAGCGCTACTGAGTGCCATTATTCAGAAGAGCAGACAAAGTGCAGAATGGGGGTGTTTTAGCCCTGTAAGAAAGCCTGGCCATGCCGCGATAGTTCAGACTGCCCAGTGAGCAATTTTCTGGGGTAATSAAAGTCACTATTTTCATCTATTTGCTATAAATATACCAAATCATTAGAACAGTGCGAAAAGCACATTGTTACATTTGGCCCCATCTTTCAAAAGATTTGATACTGCAAGAACAGCCCATAGTTAGGGGAGAACAGGAATCTAAAGAGCCTGAGAGACACTGAAATGGAAATGCCAGTGGTAAACTAGAARATATCAATAGCTCGCTAGTGCCCTCTAGTGTGCTCTGTGCAATCATTTGTGATAGTTCTAAGTGCTAACTGAGAGAAAAAAAAAAATTATGTCCAGTTGTTTATTTTAAAGGAAAAATTCACTGTCCCTTCCAGAGAACTGGAGTTTTTGTATATTTTCATATTAACATCGAGTGATTTTAGAAGGAGAGAAGGAGGAGTTAGGAAGGTAACAATCAAGCTGTCATTTCTTCTCTCCCCTGATAYTGGGGAGAATAGACATTTTACTTGGAAAACATTTACTTCACAGACCCTATGCTTTCTAATTTAGTTGCATCGTGTGATAACAGATATATTGTATCCTGGTTGACATAAAGCCAGACAAGGTAGTAGAAGATTTTAAGTCTGAACTCACCTAGCATGTGATGGAGAGTGYTTTCATTTTAAATACAAAATTGTCCATGCTTATTTGCTATGTGTGTATGTTTTTTCCCWCTTAAGAATATCTAGCAGGATTTACAGCAAGTTTTGTGGATATCAGGACATCTAAAATGCTGGAATGATAAATCTGATCAAATATTTCTCAGAACAATGTTCCCAGAATACTTATGTATGGGAAGCAATATTGCCATAAGTTAAATAAAAGGAATTTTAGCATAGAAAAATATTTCTAAATGGAGAAGAAAATGACTAATGCAATTTCCTGCACAAAGTCTTATGATTACTACAGTTTAAAATGAGAGAATGAGAGAGAGGGGGAAAGAGAATGGAAATAATTAGTACATTTAGGACAGGATGTAAAAATGTATGCAGAAGAGAGACATTTTCCTTGTGAAGCACTTGACCACTTTCCATCTGATCTTTAATCTAATCTGTCATGTGATTATGCCAATAAAGAGATTTCTAGGTCCATTTCTATGAATTACCACTTGTTGTACTATTAGGGGCAGAAATCTTAAAGCTGCAGCAAAGCACTCCACTTCCCCTGCCAATGTTTATCCTTTTCCTTTCCTGACCGCTCTCTATCTAGACCTCCAGAGCAGAGAATGGGATTCAGCTGTACAATCATAGACATACACAACACAGATATATACTTGTTTGTTTACTCTCTACACTCCATGTTGTCAGTGAAAATAAAAAGTGTGATTCACCTTACCTTCTCAGAAGCGAAACCTTAGAAGAATCATGCCCTGGAAAGGCCAGTACTTGAACCTAAGGTGRTGAGCACAACTGAACCTCCATGCATAGAAGACCTTTAAAGTTACATGAGACGAGTCTCTGAGCCTGCTCTCCAAATACCAAGCATACACTGAAGATCCACTTCATCTTCAGAGGAAAGATATACAGCAAATAAGATGCTCCCTTCTTCCCCTTGCTCGCCTGCACCAGTTCATAGTTCAAAGTTCAAGCTTTATTTCACTTCCAATTTTTCTCATTCAAACTATTTACTTCGGTCCAGCTGTCCACAGCAAATTTCTGGAATCTATTTAATCAGAGTCACTTAACCTGCTGCAATGATACTAAGTCTTTATTCTTTCAAGTATTCTATTGTTAGCATAAATCAAGAGCAAAAGAACATCTGAAACCCTGAGGACTGCAGACTTCTGTGATTTGATGAACTGTGATGAAAAAAATACCTCAAATGCTAGAGTTTATCATGGGGCAACTGACAAACTCTTAGCTTAAGCACTGCTGGCACGGCATTATTATACTGACATCAATTGCCACAGCAGATAAAGCATGTGAGTTTGACAAGTTCATTCTTTCAGAGGATCTGATTTGATAATTATTATTTTAGAAGGACTAGCCCGTAGATGAGATTAAGAATTAAGCAGCCACATTTTTCCCTCTCATGCCCACTTGAGAATATCCCAATGTGCATCATAGTGAACAACATATAGTGGCATTCATTTATTCATTTTTTTTAAAAAAAAGAAAAAGAAAAAGGAGCTTTTTTTCTGGATTTTAATCATTTGACAGTTTTCAGAAAGTGCAAGTTTTTATTTGCAAAGCAACTATACTGATTGCATACCATTGCTCCTCCTCTGAAATCATTGTCTGTGGAAATAAATTTATGATGCTGTGCAATGTCATAACAGTGGAAAATCAGATCCACCAGCTATATAACCACAGTTGAGGTACATCTAGATTGAATGAGTTGCCAGAACAACGATGTCACTATGTGTGAACTAGACTGTGTAAAAAATCATGAGAAATATAAAAATCCTRTATTTAAAAGCCTACCTAAATAACAACTAGGGGTCTCTTTACCTCTCCTAGACAATTAGTTACTCTATATCTGGATTAGAGTCTAGTTTTCATTGCTACTATTTGTGATGCAATAGAAAAACTCAAGGCCTCAGCTGAGATGAGGGATGCACTAGGTTATATTCATAAAAAGAGGCCTTGTTTGAAGAGCTGTAACCTAAATAGAGTGGGTGAAAAAAAGCATTTTTCAAAATACYATGTTTATATTTGGAATTCAAGCCCAAAAGTCTGTTCTTTTCCCTCTTTATATTTAATGACATAACACATTCATAGTGAATTCTATATCCCTCCTTGCTAACATCTTATTAAATGAAAGTTGCCAGAGAACATTCATCAGGCCAAATGACATGGAGTAGCCTGCTTCTCACTAGTAAGTTGTCTGACTCCAAAACATGATGACTGTATACAAATTGCCTAGCAAGAATCTGCCCTAGGTCATTCTAACTCTTGAATCTTGTCCAGGGATTGTCTGCAAAATCCTCATTGGCACATGCCAAGGTCACACCAAGGAACCTTCTGACAGCTTACAGGCATGGAGGAGAGTGTTCCAGCACTGAAAAAAAAATCCTACATATGCACCCTTAAGATAAAGTGTTGTTAGAAAMTTCCTGGCAAACTAATTTTTATTGGACTACACTGGGACTGGTGAGCTCCAAGGGAAATGAGGTTCCTCATCTAAAGAATTCAGACTCAGACTGAATAGGGAACTGACCTGTGAATTGTTAATTTTACAATGTCCCCAACAGCAAAAAAAAWTTTGAATACTAGACATTTTATTTGATTTACTGGGGCTGTGTGAGGGGGGGGGGTTGCTTTCTGCAGTAGAACTGATTTTAGAATTCCTGAGTATATCACAATTGGAAATTCAGGCTTTCAATTGATTCTATGACAACTCATGAAAAACGTTGAACAGTGAAATCGCTGCAGCAGGATGATCGTTCAAAGGCAAACAAGAGGTTTCTGTGCAACCCGAGAATGGAATAGTGCTCTGATTCATGACCAATATAAGAAACTAACAGAAAGAAGGAAATTTCAAGGAGGTTCAGAATCAAACATGGTTTATATTCAATTTAATTTCAAACCTAAAATCTCAGCCAATTTGTTTTCCATCTCCTGCATGTTTTATGCCATGGTGCCATATGCTACAGTTTGGAGTACTRTCTCCCTCAGTTATCCTTTAATTGGCTTGACCTATGGGAAAGATGGCAGGAAACCAAGCTAATTATATCAATTCACCTTATGCTCTATAAAATCTGCTATTGAATAACATGTCGGGTGAAAGAATAAAAATAAAGCAATAATAGAAACACAGTTATAGTTTCTTAACATCTTTCAACATGCTGTACCTTGTATATTTTATCATCAGCCTATATATTTCTATAGATTTTATTGGCAAAGGRAATGGACTGAGATCTCAAACTACAAAGTAAATGTGGAGAAAAAAAATAACATTTGTTCTCYGTGGAATTCTTTTTAAAGCTATTAACGATACTGAAATGAGCAGGCCCCAATCCAGAATAATTGGCTCATTTTCAGTTAAAACTAGATTCAGTATTTTTTGTCTTCTATTCAGCATATATCAGTGTTATTCTCCAGCTACAGTGCTTTAAATAGAAATAACATTTCTAAACTTCTGTGAAACTAGGAGTTGATGTCAAGAAAACTGCTATGAGCAGTAGGTGACATGAGTTACAGAGTAAGTAGATATCATACCTGTGAGAAAGTCATATTCAAAGCCACAATTGCATGTCCCCTATGTCAGTAAAAAAGCATCTTATCCCAAGTAATGTCATATCCATTTTACAGACCGATATATGAAATGATAAACAATGGAAAAAGCCTGTAAAATGCTATCCCTCGTACAATTTGTAGCTACTGAGGAGTGCATTAGGCACAAATGGGTAGTATTATATTGGCTACCTACACTGCAGGGGTGAAGTCTGTCTTACCTAATTCTGGCCATCTAAAAGTTAGGGGTCTAATCTAGCTTCCTAGTCATTGTCAGACCAGTATGTCTTTTGCTCGTCATTCACACTGGAAGATATCTAGATCACCGATTTAACTGTTGGTGGCTTCAGATTGGTGAAATGAGCACCACTTTAAATCCTGAAGACCAGAATCCTTGGAATAGCTCATGAGAGATTTAATCAATGCTTTTAATAAATCACATACATACGTACATAATTGCTGTTTGTCAGATCCCTTCYATGTATTGGTTTATATGTCTGAACCACCAGTATACATTCAAATAGCACACCTGCAATTTCAAAGTGTTTTAGAATACATTCCTTTGTAAACAAACTCACTTAAACAAACTAATTCACAGAATAGCCTTCATTAGAGGCCTAATGAAACTAGTGGGAAAGAATTAACTGTCTCCACCAAATAAATTATAATAGTCAACTTAAATGGAGCCAAGTACCTGAATAACTGTTTAGCTTTGACTTCCACRAAGTAGGCACATGCTTAAGCAGTCGAAGAAAAGCCAGAAGAAGAAAAGCCAGAAGAGTCCCAGCTATATAGAGAATATATCAATGATAATGTTCTGCAGAAATGCCATTGTTGTCCTCTGTGTTGTTTTGCTGAAGACCAAATCTTTTCATTTTCATTGCATCTTAGAAATATGGAATATTACCATATTTCAGCATTTTAYAGGGTCGAGTACATAGTTTGGTCTCAAACTGAGATGATTAGCTTGTTTGGCTAGTTTAGTTTTAAGTCAGCAYTGGGTTTCTAGTCTGTTACACTGCTTGCCAATGTCAATATGAACCTTTTTGCAGATTAYAGTGGCACTGGATTGGTCCAATTCTTATTTTAGGCTTTTATCTTAAGTTTTTGGCAGGAATGTTCTCTAATAATTGGACAGAGATGATTCCTGCAGATCAGAGATCAGTTATAAAATGGCCCTGCTACTTTCACAGTGGAAAGAGCTGAGCAAAAATTGGCAGTACCAATGAAACATAATATTTTTTTTTCCATTTAGACAGCATTTTACTCCAGAAGCAATTACAGAAAATGGGCCGATATTAGGAATTAAAAAATAAAAAGATAGATTAAACAGATACGTTTTGTGGAAATGTTCCTCATCTTTTACATTGCAAGAATATCAAATAGGGTGCTCTGTAGAGACAGTCCATCCTCACTGCAGACAGTAGTCTTTACAGCACTCACTCAAACCATGGCATTCATCTGAAAAAAATCAGAATATATCCTTTGAGAGCTCTTTACTCATGCAGAGTGTTCTCACAGGTGAATCTTTTCTACCAATCCCTCCTC
>NW_028186368.1:3306270-3315020 GCF_003343005.1 Rhea americana | reverse complement strand
TATTTTCATTTGAAAATATAAAAATGCATTCTTTGGTCCAAGAAGCTTCTTTGGAAGGAAAATAAATCTTTTAAAATTTCTGGCTCAACCATGACTATCTGGGGCTTAAATCAATGCCTGTTTGCTTTCTTACAGCTCACCTACAGTCATAATCATCTTATGGCAAGATCACATCTAACTGCTGCTAAAGGCCTTTATGGTACTACAAATCTAACTGCTGGTAGTGCAACAGAGAGTGAACTTCAAAAGAACACTTGTTTCCATGTAAGGACTCTGAGCAATTCAGCATGCTCTAGTAATTCAATCACAAGTTTCTATGTTATGTGTCAGAATCCCTGGGTGAAATTGTGCAGTTTGGGTTATGCAAGAGTTCAGCAAGGATGACTGTAATTGTTCCTTGTAACTTTTAGATGTATTAAAAACACAAGTGAAAAATAGCTGAAACTGTCGTATATAGAAGAGGTAGAACTGTTCCTAAATCATGGGTTTTGCTTTTGTCTTCAAGTGTTGTTCTTAACCTGAGATTGTGACCTTTGCCAGAGCTGATATCACTTGGCCAATCATACTGATCTCTTCCTTAGAAAAAYAAAACAAAACAAAACAAAAAACCTCAGTGATCCCATATTTTAAAGGTGAATTTCAGGAAAATAAGATGAAACATTAACAGTGTAAGCTTGGGCTTGAACTAAGAATTTTTACTTTTCTTCACTTAACAAAACTTCTGTTTTGTTAAATAATACATAACATAACAAATAAYGCATAATAAATAGAACATAAATAATAAGTATCTTTAAATAATCAATAAATTAGATCATAAAGGGATAAGAAATTAAAAAATGCTGCACTAGCCTGGCAAAGTTTTAAAGTCTTTAAGATCTCTGTACCTACAAGAATGTGGAGACAATTTAYTTTAGTATATCAACATGCCGGTCACAGTAACTACTGTTCTTCAATAAAAAAGTAGAAAGGAAGAGCATAATGGTTTGGGAAAGTCTTCAAAATATTGTAATTGCCAAATTCTGACTTTTGATGTGAATTTATTCTCTTCTTTTAGTCTTTAAAATAAGACATGGGGCCTTTCTTCAGCTACAAGGTGATGCTGAGTGCAAAACTTAGCATCATGATAATAAAGTTAATATCTCAGAAAAAAATGATGTAAATAGACATTAAGTAAACTACACCTGATGCTTCCAGTAGTATATTACAATATTCAGCTGCTTASCTATGATTCTGAGAGAGAAAAGTGAAGAATGTGGAAAAGCCATCTAGAGTTGGTTCAATTTGGAAAAGGACTTATAGAAAAATACTTATAGAAAAAATACTTATAGAAATATAGAAAAAATACTTATAGAAATAGATCAGTCCCTGATTTCAACTGGACAAGCCTCTGGGAAAGTTTGTCTAACATTGAAATTATTCCTGATTTCACTGGGATTTCTGCTAGTCCACTAGTTTCTTTCAATCTAAATTTTCTACAGTTCTCAACATGTGGAAATCCACACTGGCCAGGATCAATCCTAAAATCAGCCTTCTATATACATATATATATACATATTCCATACCTTCCATCCAGCCTGCGTGTGGTTCTGGGTGTAGTCTGAGCCACTCACCATCGAGGTCTGCCCTACCAATTCTGTCTTCAAGATATGTGTACACCATCTCAGGATTCAGAGATAGAAACAGTTCCCTACAAGTGCTTGCCTAATCTATTCACCTCAGAACAAACCAAGGGACCACYCCTAAAATGCACAGGTAGGGTGAGGTGTCCCAGTTGAGTTTACTGTACGATGGCCCAGTTTCCACAGATACACACACCCTGCTTCCTCCTGGAGAGGGGAGACCACTCTCCAGCTTCTCTCAAAGSTGCAGAGACTTCAAACTGAGATACATGGCAAACTCATTCTCCCATTCRYGGACAAAGTAGTCTCACTACTGAGMAGTCATACAAAAGGAGATGACTGCAAAATACCTCTCCTGGATGAGGTTTGAATCTAAGTGGATGACCGTATGTTGCGAAGTAGTCCTTCATGTAGGTCTTTTTAGGCATGGCCATATTTAMGGCCTTTTCAGGCCTTCTGGGGAAGTTAGAGTAGGCCGTTTATATGGACATTTCTGATCAGGCTAAAGCATGAAACAGATGCTGAGCTTCTTGGTCACTTGACTGAATGAGCACAGAAGCACTTGCATTTTTTTTCTGTGAAGAAGTACTAAGCTAACTGACTTACTCAAGGTCACAAATGACRTTAGTGGATGAGCAGAAAACAGAATTCAAATCTCCCAAATGCTAGTTCACAACTACACAATCTCTTGCGAGTCTGCTTTTGCTCTCCTACTTGCTAATTCAAGGTAATGGGGATACAAGTGTTTTTATGCACGTTTTGTTCATGTCGAAGACATCTATAGCACAAGGCAGGTCCTTGCTTCCCTAGTACTATTCCAAATGGAAATAAAACTATATTCAACTGAACACTGTAAATTTGAATATCTCCCTAACCTTCTAGYACGATTTAAAAGAAAGAGAAGTCTTTTCTTGTTCTTACCAGAAAGGCTTCTAGCCTGTACCATCAAGCTGCCTTTTACAAAACATCCCTTTAATTAATAAACGTACAGTATCAGAGATCTCTAGTACACTTGCAAAAAAGAGTGAAAAATAGCTTTATATCAGAGGAAAAAATACTTTCTAGAAAAAAGAAAGTGCCAGCATGTGTGTGTACTCATGCATSATTTATAAATGCAGACACCACAAAGTTGAAATAATGCTTGAAAGAAATATCTTATCCAAATGGATAGTATCAGTTGTTCACAGTGAGAGCATAAAGACAAAATACTGGATAAGTAAGGAGATAATCTATGCAAAAGATGCACTATATTTGCACTGAACTGTGTTTTCTGTTTCTGCTTTTGTCCAACGGTGTGTATAATAGGAGATAGTTGCCACTGAAATTTGATGTTTGAGTGAGTGTAAGCAAACAAAGAATGTGATCTGGAGTACCRTTTTTATTGGCAAAATTCTCAGCTAGAATCCCACAAAACTACAGGTTATTAAATAGATTTATTGCCTATCAGTTTTATACCAGAGGGAGAATGTCTGCTTTTCACAGTGAAGAGATGCATTATAAAAAAAGTAACTGTGATACTAAGAAACTGTCGTTCAACCAAGCTGAAATAAATGATAAATTCCCTTTGTGGCTGATTTTTATCTGGCTGCACCTGACTGCAAATGTTTTCACAGGCAGATACCCACTGATTCTGAAAGAGTAACCCTAAATAACATTACCTAGTATCAGTTTAACCCTCTCCCTCCTCCTCTTCCTCCTTTTCCCAAGTTGTTGACTATAACAGCACAAACCCTTTGYCAGTATTTCCTGACTCTACAGGGAACTCAGAAAAGTCAGGCAAAATGGAGAGAATAAATTTTCATTCTTATTTTACACCTTAGGTGGGTAAATGAAATGGTGGGCTAGAAATGTATGCCATTTCTGGACCTGCGCAGTCTTCATCAAAGTGTAAAGAACTAAAAGGATCTGATGTCCTACAGAATGTGGAGGATTCTGCTTCATTCTGCAAGTAGGGGAAACTAGGGGAGAGACTCACATACTCTCCATGTAGTATGTACTAGCAGAAAACCCAGGAACAAAAACAGATTGCTGGATTTTACTAAAGGACATCTAGTAAAACAACATTTACTACATAATAAGTGCAGTAAATAATAAACTTATTACATCACGTTACAACAAAGCATAATTCATCCCACCTCTGTTTTGCCAGGGGCTATAAATCAGGAATTACAGGAAGGAAACCAATAGGCAGCAATAAATGTCTTAAAAGTCCCATTGATTCAGACATGAAAATCACAGATTAACAATAGATCTGACACAGTAGCATCTTCCTCTTAACATAACAGTTGTGTAAACAGCTTCTTCTGATTTAAAATTTTTATATTTTTTTGTATCAGAACAAGTGACCAAAGAAYATCATAGAAGCAGGTATTATTACTTGCCTATTCACAGCTTCTTGGGATTATTAACTTTTTAATTCTATATTCATAATGTGCATTTTGGTTTTGATGTATGCCTTTTGACTGCACAKCTCTCTCTCTTCCTAATATTTTATCTATATTTTTTTTCTTTTTTTATAGAAATTTGCCAATTCCTAATAGATTTTTTAGTGGGACATGGAGTAGGCTTCTCCGTACAAATTCATTTGCCAATATTGAAATTCACATCCTTTGCCTTCCCTGCAATGTGTTTCTTCTGAGAGCTGAAATTCATTTTCACTGTGAGCACGAGGCTGTTGTTTGTAAGGGATTGCTGAGACCCCACAGGAGCTATCATCTGTGACAGTGAGCATTTGCTTTGAGCAATTGTACTATAGGTTCCAGTGAAACCGCGCTCCAACTCTTACTGGTGCAGGAAAATGTAGGGGCACTTAGRTCTTCTCCTGCTAGGTACAGTATCTTGCAAATAATAACAGGAATCTGTACCTTTCTGGTACAGGTGTGTAGCCAAAGATTAAATCCAAATTAAAGTACAACTGATTTCACATGAGTAACAGCAGGTAAGAGCTACCTTTGACATGGATTGATTCCCTGTGAATATCCGCAAGGCATCATCCAAAAGCTGAGGGCAAATCTAGTACTTCCTGTGCATGGGTCAAAGCTTGGCTATGTAGTGAATAGAAAGGTGTCTTTGTGTAAACAATATATTCAGATCTTTCTCTCTCTGTCACTAAGATTTTCATATTGAAATAAATATGTTTGTTAATTTCATTAAGAATTTTACATCTGTAAGGTTTGGCAAATAGTGAGAATTACTTGCTCTGGATGAACAACAGCAATAACGCCATGGTGAGATTTCAAACAACTCAGTGCTTTACAGTTCCTTCTGCTAACTATAATTATAAAATATCTCTTACCAGTATATCTCTCAGCTTCCAAACACACAAGATGTATCAGTGCTCATTAGTAAAGAATATGCCCTGACACATTTTCAAATTAACAGAAAATGCCAAAGTGTTTTGGGGTTTTGTTTTACATTTGTTCTTTCATTTTTGATCAGAAAGCTATTTTTTTTTTTTTTAACGTTGGCCCCATTTCCAGGAAATCACATTTCTTTTTTGGGTTAAGTTACCAAGGAGTTAGACTGAAATCTATCATATCACAGCAGTCATGTCTTATTAGTCTCTATTAAATATGATTCATAAAATGATACTGTGTAACAAAAGGCACAGTGTCACCATAAGGCATACCAGAAACATAATATAAGACAGGATTTTTATTTTTATAATGAAGATCCATTTAAAAAAATGTCATGTCAAGGATTTGTTCACTGTTTTTATGATTTGTATTTACTCTTTTAAGCAGTCTTGGAAGCATAATAAATTCAAACTAGCAAGCTGTAAAATAATTCTTACCTCTGTCTACTCAAATATGATTTTCCTCCTAATCTGTTACTCTTCACGCCTCCCCCTGTGATTCACCTGTGCTGAGTATCAGTAACAGATGCACTCTTCTCACTCCATTTTGTTTGCGTTGTTCTGAGCCTCTGTTATGGCAACAGTTTAATCAACTACTGACTTTTCATATTTTTCTCATGCTTTTGGCACACATAGATCATTAGTCTTGATAGGCTTTAAMCATTACGAAGCGGGTAAATTGTCTGCCACGGCTCCTGAATTCACACAGCAAAACATCAGGATATTTCTGTTAACGGTGTTAGGTGACATGATTGCGGGTGCATCGCCACAACCCCGAGGGGTGCAGGGGTGCACTGGCAGGGGGACCCTGAGAACCAGCTAGAGACAGGGCACTCCAAGGCTCCCCCGGAGGGTGCSAGCCCCAGGGGCTAGGTGAGACCCATCACCGTGAGCTGAGGGGAGGTTTCCTGAGCACCCTGCAGGCTGCAGCACTGCCAGGGGTGCCGACTTATTACAGGATGTTGGGGAAGAGCATCCCAGRGCTGTGCAAGACATTGTGGGGTGTCTGGGGGGAAACCAAAGACAYAGAAAGGGAGGGATCACAGTGATCTGGGGAGGAACAAGCATGAAAAAGCAGACGGATAAGACGATAAAAGGGGCCAGGCATGTGTGAACAGCAGCTGTTCAGGACATACGTCTGGCCATGCCTCAYGCCTGGTCCATCTTCTTACAAAACTCCATTTCTAACTGTTTTCCTGGGTGAAGGGTTCTTCCTTGTGGGTTTATGGGGGTCTAAGTGCCAGTCCCTGGGATCGGATGATGGGTCACAGAGGTCTATATGTCTGGGGCACCAGGACTTGGAGAGACCAGCGTGTTTACATACTGCATGGGTATAAATGTAGGTGTGTTATTGCTAGCAAATATCAAGCTGGATTAGCCAGCGAGTAGGAYAGAGGTTTGGGAGCCAGGCATCAAAACCACCTGCATCTGGTGGTGATGCTGGAAAGACCAGATGGTCAGAGAGATGGCTACTAGAGGGACCAAAAGGTCCAGGCCAGCTACTGGGGAAACCATGAGGTTTGGGGGTCAGCTGGGTGTTTGTCAGAGCATGAAGCAAGTGGAGACCAGGGATCTGGGGGCCTGTTACCAGGTGACCTGAGTGGCTAAAAACCATAACACAGAGAAGACCCATAACACATGTGGGTGCCCACGCATGTGAGAAGAAGCTGAAGCTGGAAGGCCAGGGGAGTCCTGGGCAGGCAGTACCTGAGGACAGGTACTGGAGGGATCCGGGGTGCATGTGCTGTGTGTGTACTTACATGCCTCTGTGCCTGTGTAGGTCTAAGTACCCACAACTGGAGTGAGGCTGTGGCCTTGGGAGCTTGTATGTGCAGGAGCCAGCAGCTGGGGACACTGGGATCCACAGGCATTTCCTGAACAGGCAGTCTAAGGCAGCTACTGCAGGGATCCACATTGAAGTATACATTTCCTGTTAAAAGACCTTCCTCCTGAACTGCCAGAGAGGYTATTTAGGATGACCAGGATTAGGTCATTCGTTCCACCTAAATTTGTTTGTGTTACTTTGTGTGACCAACTGTGTATATGTGAAACAGAGGGGCCTAGAATTGGGGTCTAAAAATTCCCGATGACTATGGTGCCACCTAGCTCAGGACAATAGAGTTGTAAACTAGACTTGCAAACAAATTGTGCTCTAGACCATGCCCTGGCCCAAGGCTGGCTGTCACAGATGAGCAGTACTCGTGTTATGAAATTCCCTTAGCCTCCAGAGCAGGGTGGCTGCACACAAAACACCTATGAGAATGCTCCCTGGCCTGCACCAGGCTCCCTGGCAGTGCTCAGGAAATAGTGGCGCAGCGGCAAATGACCCAGGCCAGAGCTGGGACAGGGAGTCTTCTGGCAGCAAGGATAAGCCAACGCCAGCCCTCTTCTCTGGCACTGCTCAATTAGTAGTATATGTTTAGGCATAAGGTCTAAGTGCTTTGGTTGCCTGGTGCCTCATTATCTGTTCTGTGAATGGTTGAAGTGTCCACTTGCCAGCTGAGCAGTTTGAGACYTGCTTCACACATAAGCACAGCAAAGACTTGTTTACCATGATTTCTCTATCTGTATACCACAAGTTCAGCCCTCTGAGCTTTGCTGGAGAGCAATTCATGACTTGGGATGATTGGTGTTTAATTTTAAACCATGGTCAGAAGCATTAAAGATGTAAAAAGTGCCTTGTTTTATGGAGAAAAAGACTGTGAGTGCAAGCATGTGTGCGTGTGTGTGTGTGCACGCGTGCACACATGTGTTCAGAGTGGGAAAGGAAGCTAATGAATACAACACTCACTTTAAGTTCAGGATGTCCACTTTCAAATACGTGTGGAAATTATGCACCTAAATTGCTAGAGGAAATTTCCCTATCCCTTTCCTGCCAAATCATCTATAAAATAAAGAACATGTAACTCAGAAAATCACAGGACAGGTAGCTGCCTTCAATTAGGAGGGAGAGTCTAGGGTTCTAGTTCCTTTGGAAAAGTTTCTTTACATACAGACTATTCTGGAGCAAACCTACGACTCGTTTCCTGGAAGATCTCCTGAAAGAGAGACATTAGTAATTCCTTGCCCTTCTCCTCTGTCACCATCTGGTCCACAGCAGCTTTATTGTTTTTTTTAAGAGGTACAAGTTCAGTTAACAACATGATACCAACTCTAAGCAGTCCAGCAGTAAAGGTATTCTGTAGATGGCTGAAATGAGGATAAGTTACAGCCATGCTGTTACTCCTGGATAGTGAGACACACCTTCCTGTGCTCAGTAAGGCATCTAAGTTTTAAAGAGGGATGCAATTCAATATATACCTCTAGAAACTCCCATTCATGTGCACATTTTGGGGTAGTATTCCATGGTGCTGTCCACTTTCAATGCACTGTTTAGAAGAAGGTAACCATCCTTGGCCTGTGGATTTCAGCTGAACGCCAGCTATCTGAAAGTGAAGCATGGTAACATTTGGCCTTGCAGCAGCCAAGTTATTTTTGCAGCTCAGTTCTGTTCTCAGAATTTACATTTCTACCTCCCCTTAGAAAATCTCTTTGGAAACTTGGTCATAAATCCAAGTAGGAATTATGTGATGGAGCAGGAAAGAAAATATATGTCCCTCCAGCCTCAGGTCAGGAGCATGCCACTGAACTTCAAAGTATTTTGGAGTGTGAAAGGTCAGCGTAATGAATTTCTCTCTCTTTACTTCCCTCTACCTACTTTCAGAATTAAGCAAACTACTTAAAAATGAATGACAACATTCCTCCTAAGTAAATTTAGCCAAAGAGTATTCCATAGG
>NW_028186368.1:3226868-3306050 GCF_003343005.1 Rhea americana | reverse complement strand
ACAAAATCTCAGTGGTGAAATACCATCATCATCCAGTGAGTAAGCTATCAAATGGTTCATGTCCCTCTCTGCCTGTTATTATATTCATGTGAGCTAAACATCAAATTTTCACACTTGGGACTAGAACAAAGTTCTTCACTATTATGATGACATTGTAATTCTTGATTTACAGGCATGAAAGTAGTTTCTGGAGTATTTTCAAACTGCAAAACATTTCATCAGCACATATTTCCATTCTGTAATTTTAGCAGATAACAAAAATGACTCTTACTGGATAGTGTGTGCAAGACATCAGTCAGTGTATTCCTTGCCAAAACACTCAATGCCATTTCAATACTTCCTGGGCGGATAGAGGTCAGTGAATAGCCTGTACATAAAACAATATGTGAGATAATAGAAAGAAAAAACTTTCTGCTTCCTTTCACCTAGGCAATCAATTTCAAATACTGGGTCTTTTGCATACTGGCTGCAGACTCAAATGCTGTCATTTATTTGGCAGCTGCAATGGCCCATGTATAAAACGGTGGCCTACATTGTAGAGATGCAACTTTGTTCCAGGATCTGGAGTGCTTCTGCTCATTTTTCACACTTAATTCTTTCATGGTCTTGAGCTGGTGTACCTGACATAATTGTATACATATTTATTACTGCAGTTTCTCAAATTGTCAAAGTTTTCCTCCCTTAAGTACATAAAACATGACTTGTACAGCATGCTATCATGCTTTTTTTCTTGCTATCAGGGGAAATTCATGTTTAGACTCTTTTTTTTCTCCTTTAAAGTGACAGGTTGAGGTTTCTTCAYCTATCTCAAGGGTGAGACCTACAGCTAATCAGACTCCATGGCTAGAGCTCCGTCTGTTTTCCAGCTGTGTGGAAGACAAGGCAACCAGCAGAGCTGAGGATCTCCAGGTGCCAAAGACAATGGCTAATTAATGACTCGGAAAACAGGTTCTCCAAAACAGGATGTTWTCTGTTCACCCAGAGCACAGCAAAGTGTCAGAACAATTAAGTGCTATGATGTGCATTTCCTTTAAGAATACAGTATTCATTCCTTGGACTACATGGATGGTTCTCCCATCCCAGCCTGCTCCCATCACAGCTAGTTATAACAGCTTCATCCTCACTCCAAGAATATTTTGAAGTTTCCCCGTGGAGGTCATCACTAGGGGCATGTTGAGATAATAAACTGATCTCAAGTCAGCAAAGAGTTGCATTATCTATCTGTTAAGGTTTTGTTGAAAATCCATCCATAAATATATCATAGGCCTTATTKATGTATCTAAGGAAGGCAACAAGACAGAAAGTCATTGAATATGACCAGTTAGTAATGGCACTAAAAAAGAAAGCAGGACTTTTAGGTAGCAAAGTTAGTAATTCTGAGGGTAAAAGAGAAGGATGGATATGTTCTATACCTCTTATCTTTTAGAGAAGTTTGGCTAAAGTCTGATATTTAAAATAAATACAGAAATTCGTGATAGTTGACTCCAAGTATTCTTTTTTCCTAACTTGATAGACCATTGGAATCCATTTGGGAGGAAACTAACAGTAATACTAGCAGCCATGGAAGTAATCCAGGTGAAGCTTGTATTCCCTTCGTTCTTTCCAGGGTTTTAGTCCAGGTGATTCAACTGTGTGGTGCCCACTGCAGCTTCTCCTCTGTTGGCACAGCGCTGAAGGCACCGGGGAACGGAGAACAAACCCTRGYGTGGCTGAGGCTGCTTCGTGCTGCCTTGTACCTGTTAGATGTACACAAAATGACATCCTTATTCTAAGACGAGAATGATTGCCTAGATCAGCAGTWTCATAATAGCTTTAGCTTATCAAGATGACAGTGGAGAAAAAATAAGTACAGTTTGAAGCACAGATGTTTGGCACTCTGAATATTTACAAATGGAAATCAAGACCAGAAGTTTTCTTAATTCCTAAAAAATTAGGACATTACTTCCTGAAATGTGCTTTTAGGATTGAAATTTTTTATTTAGTTTTGACTCAGAACACTTCTCTCCATCTTCAACCTTCTGGCACATTTGAGTAATATCCTTCAAAGATATATTTTTTTTAATCACCTTTTTCGCACCCCGAAATGCAAAGTAAATTGATTTCACTGGGGTTTGAGGTATTTAAACTTCATGTTTTATATATATACATGGACTGTAAAGATTATTGTGCTTTCAGGGCCATTTGAAAACAAGTGCTTGTGAAAGATAAAATTTATGAGGACTTTAAAACACACAGTGTCTCATGAGCTGTGATAAATAGTTTTAATAATGAAGTTGCAATCTCAAACATACACTCATAGCTAAGTAATCTCTGTGAAATTCCTGGGCAGTTGATTTAAGGTACAGGGACTGGGAAAGTACACAGCTTGCTTTCATAATAAAGGATAAAGACACATAGTTATCGTAACTGCACATATTAAGATCTCYATATCATAGATTTCAGTTTCATACAGAATCATCGAATTACAGAATGGTTGAAGTTGAAAGGGACCTCTGGAAATCGTCTAGTCCAACCCCCTCTGCTCAAGCAATAACTTCATTTGTGTTCTTTATCTATCCATTTTTTCACAAAGGAGAGTGGAGAAAGGAAATTTCATGAAAAAACATGCATGCAGCACTGAGATCGAAACAGCAGGTATCCAAAATTAGTTAACGCATCATTAAGTTTTTGAAATGCAGAAGAAAAAATGACTTTCACACGTAGCATATTTCTAACCATATGCAGCTGGTTTAGTTATCTTTTTATATCATGACAACTACTTCCACTAATATCATATAGTATAGATCTATCCAATTTGTRTTAATACAGATAATCCTTTATTGAATTTTTTCTATACTTCTGTGGTGCAAAGAAAGAAAGAAAGATGCTTCAGTGCTTTCTGCAGCACAGCTGGTGACTATCTGACAAAGTTGCAATCCCACTCCCACATCACTTTCTGCTCTACAGAAAACAGTGAATATGAAATTATGAAGATGCAATAGAGTCATCCTGACTGCACAGTCCTTGAATTTTATGTTCCTTTCCAGATGTTTAGTTCAAATMTACATATCTCTGCATCCTCAATGACTTTGAGTTAGTGCTTCCAAGCAAGTGTATAAGACACAGCAAAACAATTCCAAGGAACTAGAAGAAAATCTACAGACTTTGTAGATTTTTGTCTATTTAGAGTTTGGGGGAGATCCTCTCCACATTATCTTCTTCCCTGCTCCCAGTGGTATGAAGCTCTTTCACAAATTGTTCTGGAGCCTAGCACCACCTTTTGTGGCCCTGTGTTTCACAAGCTCAGCACGGCTTAGACTAAACAGGAATGGTTAGTAAWTTTTTGGAGGAAGAAAACAAACTATTCCTCACAAGCATGTTGTGCTATTCCCCAGGGGATATGAAGAAAGCAAACTTAATACCATTTTTTTCCCATTCACTGTGTTTTAGCTTGGGAAGCTTGATCTCTTTTTTGGTTTGTTTCTTTTTTTTTTATTTTATTTTATTTTATTTTATTTTTATTTTTAAGTCTCTCCAAATTGTTGCTGCTTGAATGTCTTCTTCCCTAACTACCTTTCCCAACAGCAAAGTGGAGAGAGAGAAGGGGAAAGAGAAAAAGAAAAGAGAGAAATGGACCCTGAATTTAGGAGAATATAGTTACAAAATGAAAACATCCAACTTTTTCACATACACGTTCAAAGAATGTGAAGTTTATTTGTTTGTTCATTCTCCAACAAAAAAACATAAACTCAGTTTGACTAATTTATACTGTCCCCTTTCTGTTGCGCAAAACACAATAGGTCACAGTTGTGGCATAACAGCAGGAGAAGCCCTAAGGTGCTTATTCAGGCATCCAACGCAAGGCACAAGACTTCTGAAAATCTCTTAAATACTCATGATTTAGAGTAGGAAAACCTCTGAAGTTTAAATTTGCCTCAGAGAGTGAGGAATACTTATGGAAATATCTTGGACTTCTCTGTGATACAAGTCTAGTGTATACTGCTGAAAATAAGGTTCTTYGGGAAATTTTCTTCCCTATAGGCACTCAAAAGGAGTCAGTTTACTACCATTTCAATCCAGATGAATTAATCTCCATAAGAAGAAGTTTTAAGGACTAAAAATAAGGTAAAACAATTTAACAACAGAGTTCATTCATGTGGACTCAGTATAAACAGGATGCAACTAGCTGGGAATAGCCTAATCATTTGTCATCTATGTATAGCAATCATTTTAAACAGATGCCTGCTTAATACATCTCTGATGCTAGAATAAGTCTACCAWACAGTGATAAATCAACACTGGTTTTAACATCAACATCATCACCCAGAAATTCATAGATAGATCCCTTCATATGGGTTAGTGACCTTATATTATATTATTTAGTATTAAAATAGTTCTTTCTAGTATTTTTGTATGTTACAAAAAAAYCAGTTCTATAATGCTTTGGCAAATTTCTATTGTACCATATTAGTTTGATATTTCATGAGTAGTTATCTTTCATTAACATTAAGCAAGAGACCTATAGTGTTAATAATTTTACTTCTAAAACTCTACCAAATTTCTTGTTCAAAGATAACATTAATTTGTGTAATACTGAATTGTTTTGAAAGTTTTGTGGATAATCCAAAGATTAAATATCTGTAGAAGTAAGYATGACAGGAAATATATCAAATAATTCATTTTGACTATAGGTTAGTTCTTTTATTTTGCTAGAACAGCTTGCATACATTTTACTCACAGTTTTTTTTTAATTTGTATATTTTCAATAGCTGCTTCCCCTGCCTTCCCTTAGGTGTTCTTTTCACATATAAAAGAAATTACAGTATTTGATTTCATCCCATCACAACCCACACTCAGTAGGAACAAACTAAGATGCTTTCCTGCTAGACAGATCAAAGCAAATTACCCCCTCCTTTCTCATTACCTGTAAACCTTTCCTTTTTATTGAAGCCACCCTCCAGATCAGTTTTGCAGGCAACATACAGTCTTTTTCTGCAGACCACACAGCTCCTGGTATAAGTGACCCTGTGGCTGGTCTGGGTCCTTCCCAACATTGGATGTTCCTCTGGGTGGCCCAGCYGCTGCTCTTGCAGGAGCCAAATCCCACAGGGCTGTCTTGGAGTAGTGGAACCAAAGCAGCAATTTTGTCCTTGCTCACACATACAAGAGGAGGTATCAGGCCTCCAGTCTGCTGATTTCACCTATGAGGGCTGCAATTTTTTGCAGGGTTTTGCTCAGGCAAACTTATTGCTCTTGATGGAGGCAATAGGTTGGATAGAGATACTGAATAGGCCAGGTGTAGTCTTTGGGCTGCTCTTTTGACCAGATGGTGTAACACTACATCATGAAGAGGTGCAGATGTGAAACAACACTTGTATTCAAGATCCATGTTATTTTATCAAGTTATGGAGCTTCCAAGAGCACCTGAGAGATCGCAACTCTTCCTGTCCATGATGTGTTTTGGTTCTCCTTTTAATCCCTCAAAGTGAATTTGTATGCATCAAGAAAGCATGAAGTCTCTAGTGAAGAACTTGAGACACCTAACCAAAGAACTGAGATACCTAATCTGCAGCTCTGCCGTTGTAAGCCTGTGCATATAATAAAAACAGAAAATAATGAAAAAAGGGAAAATTTAAAAATAAAAGCCATGTCCCAGGCTCCACAGAAATAGAGAAAATTCTGAAAGTGTGCAGGAAAACAATTCCAAATATTAGGTGAAAACATTCCAGGAATTGTGGGACWTTTAGGGACAGATCAGACACTGGGCTGTAGGTAATTCTTTTTTAAAAGTACATACCTTTTTAGGAGTCTTGATCATGGCTTTTCCAAGAGAACAGGAACAGTRGGCCTGGAGCCTCTACTTTATTATGTCCAATTAGAGAGACATTTCAGCATCAGCTGGCTCGCTCGTCTACTTGCTGGCACCACAGGAACCTTTCAATGTGAACCACAAATTTCAGCTATGCTCTGGTGAGGTGAAGCTGGTGTCACTACATCTGTGACACCCACCTCAGCCTTAGAGAGGCCTCAGGGGTTTCATCTGAGTTCCCTGAGCACTCTCCCTGAGTGTAACCTAGCAGTGGTATAATTTATCCCTAAAAACCAACCAAACAAACAAACAAACATCAGATGTTTTCACAGTAATCAACGGCTTAATATCAGATTTTAAATTGCTGGAATAAATGTTGGCAGGGGTGGGGGGAGAATGCTTTTCTCCAGAGTAAGCCAGAGACTAGGACATCATTGATTTGCAGCTCTAATCATAAASAGAATCTGTTAAGATCAGAGTTGGTGTAATATTATGCATTTCAGTTTTGGAACATTGACATTGGATTTACTTTTCTGGGAAGGGACACTAATTATCTGTTGTTATCTAGCATTTTAAAAGCATTTTCAAACATGATATTAAATAACTCCATATGTCAACAGTCACACAGCAGATAATATAAGAATTAAAAGTGTCTATCTATTATCAGTCTGTTCTGCTTACTGTAAAAAAGCCATGAAGTACCCAGCTCATAATTTGAYAACCCTGACCCAGAGGAAAGGAAGGAAAAATGATTTTTATGTCAGCATAAGAAACATTTATTTCCCTCATTATATCATTAGTATAGATTCAAAGACACAGAGATGGTAATTCTTACCTGGAAAATGAAATGCTTCTCCAGGGATCCTTTTCAAAGGGATTTGCTCAGTCAAGGCTCTCCACTGCTATACCTAATCATTGAGAAGGTACTTTAGCATGTCTAATCAAGAGCTGATCAGAGATGATGACATTACAGAGGTTCAGGTTTCGTGCCATCACGGTGGCTAATCAATAATGCGATTGCCCCAGTGCTCAGGGGATCTGTGTACAAATCTTGCTATTTACTCACCCTCCATGTCCTGCTATGAAAATTAAAACTGATGGGCTCTTATGGTGCTCGCTCTAAGAATAGTTTGTTTGGCACAAGCATTAGTGTCCCTGAGACAATTCTTTTGGCTCTATTGTGATTGCAGGTGTAATCACAGCTCTGGTGATTTGTCACTTTATCCATATTCAATATGTTCAGAAGCTGAAATAAAACCTGGCAGTAGTTGTGTGGAGTATTTAGATCTCTAGTAAAAGATACCTTCACAGTACTTAGAACCATTTGATACTGYATTTGGGAAGGAGACCTCATCAGGTAATTTTAAATTCTAAAGGTTATTTAAAAGTATAGACTAAAAAAACTCAAAGTAAAGAAAAAGCTTATTATGAAATAGCAACAGATTCCACTTCCTACACTATAAAACTACATCCATCATTTCTTATTATTCAAAATTAATAAAGTCACATCTCTGCTCATAAATGTTTATGATGGGAGAAGCATAAGGCTGATAAAATCTCRACAGGATGAGCAGTGGTACTGCTGTTTTCTGACCATGCATTGGATATTCCATTTCAACAAGGAGAGGGATTTTTCCTCTGTAAGATATGCATTTCAAACTAAAAAGCAGCAGAACCCAAGAACTCTTTCAAAGTCCTTTTAGGCAGGAGGAACTAATATCGAGTCACATTGGTAAATTAAAAAAAAGTCTGAGGCATTTACTTACTTTGTACTTTTTGTACTTACTTTGTACTTTTTACTGAGTAAGCTTTACTTACTTTGCTGCACCATTCATTTTTGCATCAGGGTACGGCGTTTTTGTAACTTCCTCCAGGATTAATTTGTAAATAGGCAATTTGCCATTTATATCCATGGGTGGCTACGTTCTGGTCATAGTCACTTTGTTGCTAGCTCCAYGTTCCAATCCACATTGCTCCACAGRTTTTGATGTTTTCACCAGGGTGACTGAAGGCTGGATCTGGCAAAGGATTTAYCATATTATAATTTAGCTAGTTTAACTTCTGTTCTGCAGTGTCTCAGCAGAAGGCAAGGTAGGACACAGGGTAGGAAAACACTGGTCATTGACATCAACTTTCTTCTGAGGAATTAGTACGTAATTACATCATACTCCTGAACATGTAGATCAGAATTCCACAGGCTGTTTCCCTTTTAGAGTTCATCAGGACAGAATGGGATCATTTGATATTGTGAGCAAGAACATTTTGAACACAAGCACTCTCAACACAGTAATTTCATCTTCCACTGTTTAAGAGAGAATAAATTCAATTACATTATTCCACTACCTTTTCCTGTGAATTAAAAAAAAAAAAAAAAAAAAAARAAAAGTTTACTGTTTGCAATTTGATCATTATGTCAGGTCCATAGATTTTGTTCATAGATTTTGCCAAAAAGTAAGATTTTTTCCTATGACGAGCCAGACTGAAGTATTTATTGGTATATAACATCTACATGCAAGCTAAAGAAGCTTCAAAAGGTGAAACCAGAGGCAATGGTTGAAATTTAAAGTTATCAGATTCAGGATACTTCAGAGATTTCAAAYGGCTATATATAACAGTTTGCAAAAGTGTCTTTTGAAAGCAGCCTGCCCTAACATTTTTGGACTGTGAGTGAGATCTATTCTGTTCATTATTTTTGTGCCATTCAGACTCTTATCTGACACACTGTGAGGGACTTGAACCTGAAAAAAAACCCTACAAAAAATAAATCAACCAACTGTGACTAGGAGTAACTAACAACATGAAGAAAGAAAGCAGTCAGAATTTAAGTTTCGCACTACAAACAGGGTATAGTTAAAAACATAAATGAAAATGGAACACAGAGGTAGAGAAATAGAGAAATGATTTTGAAATAAAAGGTAAATGAAAATAAAGGTGCACTTAAAATGAAGCAGTTAAACTAGATTACAAAAATTAAAAAACACTCCTTTAAAAATAACAAAGAACTCTGGCAATGAAAGTAGAAGTAGATACTCGTCAAATTAAACTAGAGAAAGAACAGAACGAAACTGCATGAAATAAACAGTGCTATAGAACTAGAGATAAATAAGTGGAAGCAAAATAAAAGGGATAACTGCTTGCTAAAACCAAAGGTACTCAATTTGCTACTAAAATAACACTACACAGAAATGAAATGATATAAACAACAAAAACAACATTAAAGTTATCTGTATTTGAGACAAGGATTCAKGCCTCAGGTGTTTGCAGGAATGGTTGCAACAAGATTTTAAAGGGTTTTCAAACCACTAATAGCTTTATTTCCTTGCTTTACTTATTTTTTCACGAGCAGTTGCAAAGTGATAGAGTACATGATAAACACAAAGYGATAATAGAATTTGATAAGAAAAAACATGTTCAGTGCAATATAATTCATACCAGATGGTAAAACTAGCAGAAGCTTCAAACAAATAAAAGATATTGTTTATCCAAGTCTAAAGCTGACCTTTCTGAATTTGATACTGGAGGAATGTCAGGCAAAAGGAAGAAATCATCTTTTCCCCACAGCACACTTTGACATGGGCTACTCTACCATGCAAGAAACTTCATGCTTATCTGGTTACTCATAGCCATCTTGATTTACCACTGGGCCCTATTTTGGCCCAACTCTAAGTCTACACCAGCTCCAAGACCATTTTTTTTCATATTCTTATTCAAAAGATTTATTTCCCATGTCTCCCATCACTTCCTAACTCCTCTTTTCTATTGCATGGATGTATAACCCAGTCCTAGCCCATCACCTATTCCAGATCAGAAGTAAGTCCTCAGGGGATGGAAGGAGGAGAAGCAGGAAGAAGAGCAAAACCATCATAAACAGAGTGCTATTCACTCTTGTAACGCACCCAGATTGCCCAAGCCCTGGGCCTGATTTGTTATAACAATTTCATTGCTAAAGAGGAATCTTTCTGATATAGATTCCTGCCAACAAGTAAATACTTCAGGACTATTGATTAGTTTCAGATAGACCATCATCTGGTACAGCTTTGTCATTTCTAGACCAGGCAGATTTCAAACTAGCAGCTAAAGGGAAAAACAGTTTTGTTCTGTGCCAGTCTCCCACTTCCCTACAGGCAGGGTAGGATTTGCCAGTCCCAGTGTAATATGTTCACAGGTAAAACAAAATGTATCAGTATTAACTGGTCAAAGCACTGACTTCACACTTACTAATTCCTCTAATCTCCTCTTCCTCTGCTTCTAATTTAGAGAGGATGCTTGTTTGTAGGCTTGGGGCTGGAAGCAGTCACCCTCACATCCAGTTGGGTKTGTGGCAGTAATTGCTGCAGATGCATTAAAGTCGGAGGTCCCTCCAGCCCYAGAGGCACACTGCAGCTGTACCTCCTCCTGTTAGCATAGCTGCTGCCGTGAGAATTCAAGCCTAGCCTCAGCGACTGCTCTGCTTCTTACAGCTCTTTGGTGAAGGATAAGGGCCTGACTCCCCATTGCCTTGGGCAGTGTACTGTCATTTACCTCTATGCAAAGCAAGTATAACATGCTGCGGGAGCAGTACATTAGATAGATGAAAACTACTAAGATCAAGCTAACAACATGAGATGGTTTCSTCTCAGCAAGAGACTTCAATAAGATGCTTTCAATTTAAGTGTAAAAATCTCTGCCTTTTTCTTTACTTTAGATTCAGCTGGGGCAGATTCTTTTGCAAGCAAGCCTCTGAGTTGTTTTTGTTAAGTTTTTGTGTTTTCCTTGTAGCCCAAACCAAGACTGCTACGGTAAAGGTGTCTTACCAGRCATACCACACAGCAGGCTACAACGACATCAATAAGAGATCTTATGTGAAAGCAAACTGATCCCAGGAAACGTTAATGGAAGGGGAAAAATCTTTAACAAACTACCCAAGCAAAAATGCTGGTAAAAGGCAACTGAATTGTTAGCTTTAATTGCAGAGGAACAAGTACAAAAAAGCTATCGTTTTCCAAAGATGAAAGTGCTACTCAATCACTCCTTTGAATATTGTAAAAAAATGAACCCTTAAAGATGCCTTTAGCAAAAATGCTGCAAGAAGAGAAGGAAGGAACATTAAAGCAGTAAAAAGGAATGATACAATGTGGTACATACTTATAACCTGTAGGCTTTAATGGCCCAAGAGAGAGAGGTATCTAATTCCTTACTCTTGAGTCTGTTTCTTTTTTCTATGGCCACTAGTTCTTCAGCTTGGTTCATTTTCATTCTCTGTAATTTCCCACTTTATGTCCTTACTACTGATTTTATAACTTAGTTTTTAGTGTTATGTGTAATATCCTGAAGAAGGAGAACATTTTGCCCTAAAAAACACAATTCACAATTGTGTTCACAATTATTTTCCTGATTCACAATTTTCCTATTCACAATTATTTTCCTGATTCAAAATTTTCCTATTCACAATTAATTTCCTGATGTGATCTATATGAAGAGAGTTATAGAGTACAGCACACCTGTCAGTTCAGTCTTGGCAAGATTAATAATAAGAGTAGCTCTTTTGTAATAGAATTACAAGGATATATAAAGAGAATATCACAGAATCACGGAATAGTTCAGGTTGGAAGGGACCTCTAGAGATCATCTAGTCCAATCCCCTTCACAAGAAGGGTCAGCTAGAGCATGTTAGACAGGRTTGCATCCAGGTAGGTTTTGAATATCTCCAGAGAAGGAGACTCCACAACCTCTTGGGCAACCTGCTCCAGTGCTCTGTTACCCTCACAGTAAAGTTATTCCTTATGTTCAGATGGAACTTCCTGTGCTTCAGCTTGTGCCCATTGCCTCTTGTCCTGTCACACAGGGCAACTGAAAAGAGTTTGTCCCCGTCCCCTTGACACCCTCCCTTCAGGTACTTGTACACATTGATCAGATCMCCCCTCAGKCYYCTCTTYCCCAGGCTGAAGAGGCCCAGCTCTCACAGCCGTTCCTCATAGGGCAGATGCTCCAGCCCTCTGATCATCTTCRTAGCCCTACACTGGACTGGGATGCAGCCCAGTAGTTCCGTGTCTCTCTTGTCCTRGGGAGCCCAGAACTGGATGCAGTACTCCAACGAGGCCAATATGTTGCATAGAACATAGAGTTTCTGATAATATTCATGTTTTTCAGGGGAAACATCCTTTTTCCTTCATGAATAATGAATAACATACATTAGAAAGACAGAGAACAAATTCGTCGTTACATCTGATGAGTACTCCATCCATCCATCCAAACACAAAGATATCTCATAGTATGATGCAGTTCCATCTCTTTCCATCTAATCTTAATTTTTGTATTTTCTGCTATTGACCACACAAAGTTGTATGTAACCTTTAAATTGATTATTCTTGCTACATTTTTACTGCTRAATAAAACCAGATCAGGGACCAACCCCTAGGCAAGTGGTTTATTGTAACTACATCCTTGTTTTTCCATGRGTTTTGGTTATCTTAAGTCATATTTACAATTTATATATTTTTTTCAGGTCAAAGTGTCTAGACTGCTCTGAGACCTGTGTTACAGTTTATCAGTKTTTTACTGCATCAAACAGAAGGTGCATTTTGGAGATGCTGGTTGTAGCACAGGTGTAGGCACATGGGATTATTTGAGGATGCCAGGCTTGCTGGGATASTACTGGAGGACTGTGCAGGGCAGAATTGTTGCAGTTCATACTCCTTATTGGCAGGGGTATGAAAACTGCCTGACAAACGCTATCTTCCATATCCTGCCCAAACATGCACTCAGAAAATTTTGATGGTACCAAAAATATGACTGGGAGCATAAAAAAAATTAAATAATATACATGATGACATAAAAGTCCTTCAGGTCACTCCCTGGATCTGCTTTATTTAGCAGTGTAGACTGCACACATTCCAGATTATTTTTTCCACTTTTCTTGTATTGTTCTTTTATTAATGTCCCAGGCAAAAAGTATTGTATGATGCAATTGAGTCAGCAGAATATTTTAACATGACCTAGCAGTCAACAAAGAAAAGAATAAAGACAGGAAACAAGTATAAAGAAACAAAAACCTGATTACAGTGAGACATTACAATCAATTAATGTTAATCCAGATCTGAGAAGGAAACTGTTCAGACAGCCATGGCAGCAATATTTCCACTGATGTGATGACCAACTCAAATATGCAAATCATTTTGTCCTCTATGTCACTGTCACTGTTATAATATAAGTACAAAAGACAACTTAAGGTTTGGGGGCTTGYTCACTTGTATTCCCCTCAAAAAAAGAGTCACAAGCTAGAATTCCAATTGCACAAAGAGACAGTAACAGCTGCCTTCTACTGACAAACTGCTCTAGCAGCTCAGACAGGCTCCTTGCTGCTTTGCAATTAGTTACAAATGTTGGAAGCTCTCCTCTCCTTGCAGGGAAGACACAATGGAGATGACGAAGGCTAATCGTGGTGCGTGAGCCAACGCTCCCACCTGTGGGTTCTGGTACAGCCACAACTCTGCTAACTGCATCTGRGCACTGACCAGTCACTGAGGCAGAAAACCTAAAGCAAGAATAAATATATAAATATGTCTGAGAAGAAATTGGAAACTAACGAACATATGCAGAAAGGATGCACCATGTTTTCTAGGGACATTACTACTTATTTTGCTGCGGTTAGGCTTCAAGCAAATGAGGGCATGTCATTATCTGCTGACCAGTATAATTAAAGAAGTTATTACTTTAACAAGTAATTGGTAACAAAATGCCTAACCAGTAATCAGAAGCACAGGCCATATGTTTTTAAATATGACCAAATCATTTGCATAGTGTTTATGTGCAATAAATTAAAGCCAAATGAAAAATCTGCTGACAGGAAATAAGTAGCAATAAGGCTAGAGCAATATGTTAAATCCTTCATTCTGGATCATTTAGGTAATGTTCCATTCATTTCAGATTCATGAGTAGAAGCCTTTACAGATTGGGCATGCATTCCATAAATCTCAGGTTATCCATTATTAGGTGGCATTCTGCTGTTTGCAATTGTACATGTTTACTTTGTGCATAATTAACTACATAATAGCTGTCTGTGTTCCACACAGAATTTAMACTCAGGCTCTCGTCAAAACAAATGACTCTGGAAAGTAGGGCACTTCCATTAAGCTCCCCGCAATCTGCATTTTCTGATACTAGGTCTCAAAAAACAGAGCTTTGATTTTCCAACTGCAATCTGACTAAAATCCAGTCTTTCAAAAGGACGTGTGTTTGTTTTTCAGTGTATTTTATTAAATCTCACAGAAGTGGTTGGAACACCAAGGGGTGGAGACAGAGTGAAACTGAGAATACCTAACAAAAGCTGGGATGATACATTTCCATAAAAATAATAAGTACAGAGCAGATTTGGACAGGCAATTGATCATTGCGCAGCTCCATGCTATGGATCAAAAACTTCACCCTGCAGTTCTTCTATTTCTGTGCATGATTACCACTGCTAGGTCAACTGCTCCTGCTATACAGCTTCTTTATACCATCTATGTCAGCAAAAGCCCCCAGATTTCTTGTTCCATAAGGTAAAATTAGATAGGGAAGAAAAAAATTAAATTAAAATAATTTAAAATAAAAATAAGATTTAAAGGAAGAAGGAAAAGCTACTATTAAAATAAAATAAGGCTCAAACAAAGAGGAAATGCTGCTAGTATGGATGTCTGCAGCCATGGAATAAAAAGGGACAAAATATAGAAAAGTGCTGAATTTGACTAGTTCATAGCACTGCRATTTGACATCTGTACATTTTTAAATGATCTAGATGCTACATAAAGAATATTTAGTACAAATGCAGGTATGTAGTGAATATTGCTTTACAGCTGATCTGCTGCATAAAGAAAGTGCTTTATAACAGGAGTTGTTTGAGAAGTGATTATCAAAAATGTGTGGGAAGAAATCTTATAAGCTACCCTTATGTTAGAAGGAAGTATTGTGATAAAATGTGACTATCATGGTGCAGAATAATATAAATATTCATAACAAAGAAATTCGCTCAGATTGGGCAGCTCTAAGCTAAAAASCATGAAGAATATAAATGGCCTGCTAATGCTAATGAGCTTCCATCTTTTCCCCCTGGAATGATGTAGGGCTACACTYGAGGGAAACAAATTAAATGCAAAATTAATTGCAAAGATGATTACATGTTTTTATAGAAATTCCTTTGTTTCTGTTATTTTACAAGTTACTATAAATAAACTTACATTTTTTTCTTACAATCAATCATATACTACATTCACTTGTRGGGATTATTTGTTTGCTTTTTCTCCTGAATTTCTCTTTTGGTTTTTTTGCCTGGTTTCTTACAGGACATTGATGGGAAAGGGCTATTTTTTGTTATTTTTCTGATTGCTTTTATGCAAAATGATCTCCCTCAATTCCCACCCTCCACCTTCTGGGAAAGTTTGGAATATCTGATACATGTAATATCTGAATATAGGATTTTTCATTATGGAAGATTCAGAGATCTTATGGAGGTAATGAGAGTGTCTTTCCAAAAGCAGTATTAAAGCAGCTATGTATTTCTATAGCCCGGCATAGCTTCCTTTACTTTTTCAGACTCTTCACTACTGGGAAGTACATACCAAAACATATCAAAACCAAAACATCCCACATGATATCAGCTCAGTTCTCATAATGATTAGTTCCAATATATTTTTATGCTTTCTTTTGTTTTTGAAATACAAAGGATGAGCAGCTAGCAGACAAGTTTCTACAGCAGGGTTTTCCAGTCTGAGATATTTATTTTATTTTATTTTATTTTTTGCAACTCAGATGCAATAATGCTGCTGCTTTCTACCCTTCCTTCCAGCAAGATATTTCAGTATTGCAAATTGCTTCTGCAGACAATTGTTTTGTATTCTTTTTATAGACGATTTATTAACATACAAAGATATCTAGATTTAATAGAAGGGATCATCAAAACCTGTTAAGCACTCACTGAAAGTTGATAGAGGTTTCTGCTTACCTCCCATTTATGCCTTTGAGAATCCCTGCCCTCGCTACCCTGTAGCACAATTGTACGAGCTGAAATAGAACCCTACATCCATCAAACAAGAACTCTGGCAAAGTCATCCTTTTCATTCACAAGCTGCCCTCATCCTTCTTCTGAGAAAAAAAAATAAGGGAAAAAGGAAAAGAGAAAGAGATTGAGCTCTTCAAAGAGAAATAAAATAAAACTTTAGACCTTAAACGTCAGTGGAACCCATGTGTGGCCAAGGGGCACCTGTGTACAATCAGGCACAGACCAGTGTCTTAACAAAATCCTGCCCATTGCAGCTACGAACAGATGTGATATTTCTCTTCAAACATCAGCTAGTGTAAAATGGCCTAGCCTCCTGAAAGTCACTGCTGATTTTCATTAATTAGCATCTTTTCAAATTGTATTTGCTCTGTTATGATTGAATAATATATACGTACATTTTATCTGTGTGTGTGTTTTCACTATGCAATTTATATACACACACATGCACATGCTGTACTGTGAATAATTATTTCTAGTGTATTTTCTAAAAAAAAATGAAATAGGTTTGTTTCAATAAATCTGGGCTGTTTGTGGCTTAAACATCCTCCTTAAAAATATTTTATGCTGTAAGAAAGCTAAAGGATGAAAAGAATGAGAAAGAAATACCTTAGGACTTGCTTTGAAGTGCTGGCTACGTACAGTATTGAAGAACATGCTTGGTAGGGATGAGAGTATAACCTGTGGGCTTTTATGTGTGTATATGAAGAATCCACAAAATGTGTTCTCTGTTTGATTCTTTTTACATAATAAGGATTCTTTGTAAATAATAGTTGATGATTTCAGGGTCAAAAAGCTTGCCTTTTTATATAAAACTTAGTGTTGCATGAGGAGCCCCTCTGTAAAAGCTCCAGAGATCCGGAGAGGATTCTCCTGTGGGAACAGAACTGCCCAGTCTGGTTCTTTCTTCTACCTGGAGGCAAGCAGCGAATCAGGCAGTGTAGATATATATCTATTGCTTAGAGTTATCTTAAGGTTAGATACATGAATTCCTAGGAGTGTCAGAGARGAAGGGTTAATCTGGACAGCTTCACAGAGTGCCTCAAACTTTCACTATGGTTTGTTTTGTCTGCAGCATCCCAGGATAAAGAGAGAGTAAAGACTGCTCACATCCTCTTTGGCCACCTGGGTTAGACTCCTCACTCTTAATTTCATCATTGACAATATAGACATTTACATACGAGCTGGTAAGGTCCAATTCCCCACCTGGACAACAGACAGAAAGAGATGCTTCTGGGGATCAGAAGCAGACTTTAGAGAGTTTCTCTGGAAGTAGAATAAAACTTCCTTGTCTGACAAGGAAGAGAATCTAGACATATACCTTGGATGTAAATACCTGCACCTCAGATGTCTCTAATTTGATGAAACATATACCCAATCTTTGTGTCTGCTCTAGTTCCCAAGATCCATATTGGTGATGCTCAAAGCCTTGACTCTAAATAATTTTTTCAGGTATTGTATCTCTCCAGCACAAATAGTAACAAGTTTTTTTATCTGTAAGCATATGGAGGAAGAATATAGCAGCATGATTTAATCTGGTCTAGTTAGCTGAATCAGCCTAAAAAAAATCTGGTTCAAAGCTCATTGGGTCACATAAGTGACCAAGCAGATAAACCTGACTCCTGGCTCCATTTTTGAATCCTCTTCTACCTAGAACATGCCTAGTAAACATGTTCTTTCCATTTGACATCTTTCCATGCTGCTGAGAGTGCTTTACCTTCTTTTTTTCCCCAGAAGTACTTGGTGTTGGAGATAAGAATTGTCCTAGTCTGCCTCATCTAATAGTCTGTGTTACCAGGAAAGCAAAGGAGCAAGCAAATTGATCTAACAGGCTGCCCCATCTGAGCTGTTGCTGATGATGAGTCTGATCAATATTATCAGTATCCTAGGTCTGACTGTGAACAATTCCAGCAGTTCATTCACTGCAGTAAGCTGGCAGCAAACTTAAATTCTGTTATGAACTCATCGTGACAACTATATTCAGTTTCAGGAAGGTCCTTAAATCAATAGAAGAAATTCCTCTGGAAATTCTAGGTTCAAGAAAATCATAATGTGTTGGTCTATCATTTTCTTCTATGCAAACGTGCATTTTGTAGAAAATAATAATGAGGCAAAATGTCCTGTTCCCCTGTGATCCACCATATTTTTCAAGAACAAACAGAATCATTATGTTTAACTTACAAATTAGGAGAATACAAGATATATTCAGATGGGAGTTTATTTCATCTAAAATATCCATTATAACTGCAGACATTTTTTACATTAACTGATTTTGCATCCTGTATGTTTAAGCCCTAGAAATTCTTGTTTCTCTCCACTGGCTACAAATGAAAAGCCCAGTGAGAAAATCATGTAAAGATGCCTAATCAAAAGGTAAGTGACATAAATACCACCATTCCTGTTTTCTGTCTGAGGCTTCATTTTTGCAAATAGTGTGTGTAAATTTACAGCCCAAAGCTGTAAATTCTTTGGTGAATTGTAAATATTTACAGTTGTTATCTTTGATACCATCCTGAGTCACTGGTACAATCACCCTGCTGAATTTTCTTATTCTTGGATTCTGATTTATGAGTCTGTCAGGAAAAGTCACGTTCTGTGCTGCTCCTAGTTTTATTTTTCAAGGTAGCAAGAGTTTTTCCTATGTGCAAATTTGCTCTCATCTCTAAACTGAGCTCTGATCAGAGTAAATTCTTGAGGTTGGTTTTCTCAACAAGAATGCTGAATTGTTATATGTAAAATAATTGCTTCCATCTATATTCCAAAATGAGTAAGTAGGTGAATATAATATAAGTTATACTTAGGTTTTGTATCACTGATTTCTCCTTTAGTAAGAGGAGGACTTATAACGCCACAGACACTTGTAACTGTTCTACAAAGGATTAGATTGTGAAAAAAAAAGCCAGAATCAGCTTTCTAGCATGGACATTCATGAGAAGCATTTCCCAATGTGTCTTCCACAGTGTTCTGCAGCATTTATTTAACTTTTGACGCTTTTCTTCAACTCCTCCACACACTGTAAATGAATTTGTTCACATAGTCATAGAAGAGCAGCACTCTACAAGTTATCTGATTTAAAGAACTCGTGATATTCACTTAAGTATGGACAGAGGATTTATCCAAATCTGTTTTTCACTGAGGCATATGTGAATCCATACATCGGAGCACATTTTACATTACTGCCAGAAAACTATAGTAGTTAATACATGGGGAAGATATTTGCACAAGCAGAAACTGTTATAGTGTTGGTTCACTTGAGCCTCTTCTTCATCTGCTGTTAATGTACCTCAAATCAGGAAGATACAAGAGTGTAGTCAATGCCATGGTAAACACAAATGCTTCTTAAAGATGCTGGCGAGCAGTTAGGTTCGCTGAGGTTGAAGGTGCTATTTATAGCCATAATACCCCTCCTCTTGCACAATAAAAATACTCTTATGTCCAACAAGCAATTTCTTGCACCCTTGTAAAGTCAGCCCAAGCCAGACCTTGTATTAATCACATCACTTGTATTGACTGTTTCATTTATTTTCCAATCTAAGTGTCTCAGACATACTCGAATGAAATGCATGTCAGCCCATAATGCCTGGTTTCTATTCAGTAATAGGAACAACAAATGTATAGTCTGCAGCAATTTATGTCAAACTAGTGTCACGTTATTTTTAAACTGTATTTGCTAGGGAGACTGAAGTGTTGTGAACAGGGCTATCAGTCTCCCTACCACCTACAATATCTTTGGAGACAATTTTCATCACATTTGAATAATGTTTTGGCACAGGAAATCGCTAGGTCTAAGATTTGGAAACAGCACTTCCATTTTCTTACATTTTTCACATGCCCTGTACATTCTGAAAGAGTTAAAAAGAAATGTGTCATTTTGCATTCCGTCTGATTAGGAATTTTGTTAATTCATGTCATCAACAGGGCAGAGAGACTGCTACAAAGAAAACTAAGCATTCTGCTAAGATCTATCCAAACAAACAATAAGAAATAATACCATCTCTCCTCAAAGAATGAGAGGCCATCATGTTCTAACATCGATGCCTTCTATCTCTGTAACAGTCACACAGTAACATCACTGTCACCCACAGCCTACTAATCACGATGAAAGAGCCACATGTCCTACACAGTGGAACTCTTCATCATTTGCCACGGGGCTGGAGTGCTTCCTAGTGAGAAGATTTCATTGAGGGAAATGGTCAAAACTTCTATCAAAACGTAGCGATGACATCTGCACGAGCTTCTGACAAGCTGCTTTTATACAGCACCTCCTTCTGTCTGTATTCTGCTCTGTACAGTGGTCAGGGGCTTATCAACAAGCAGCAGGCAGATCGCTGTGATAATTTGCATCAGCCCCTGGATGCTAATGATTTGTTGTTCCTGGTAAAAGTTTGAATTCTGTTCCTTCTTCAGCAACCATAGAGCGCGAAGATTGAACCAAGAGCCTAGGTATTTATCATTACCTTCTGTTTGCTATTACATACCTATTCTGTCTGCTTTCATTTCAGCTTACCTGTCACTGTCATATTCTTACTTATTTTAAATCTCCAATACGATTTATACTCTAATATATGTTCGACTTGGTAAATAAGGACCAAGTGCACCATTAAAATCAGAATAAAGAATTTACCCTTAATCCAGAAACTTATATGTGTAGAAATACTTTAGTGAAACATCACTTTTATAAAAAGAGAAAAGGAGAAGACATTTTTACATGTTTTACAACTAACATGGTAAGAATACAGCTTCCATAAATTTGTTGTATAGGCATCATAATTTATATGCTAGTTCTTGTTAATGAATCATTAATGAACCATCAGTTGCACAAGCCTAACAACACAAACTACAAGTATAAAAAAGAATCAAATGAAACCCTTTGTGTTTTAATTGTTGATGATTAATTATAATTTCTTCTACTGCCCATTAATTGCTGTCATAAACAGACTATGTATTTTCTCTCAGTTTATGTTTTTTTCTCATTCAGCAAAAGAGCTTTTCTGTTTTGTTGTTTAATATGGAACTGCATCTCTCAGAATTAGAGGAAAAGTGCTTGGATCAAGGGAAATCCCTCTGCTAATCCCAACGATCCTTACTGTGCATGCCATTCTCATCTTCTTACTAGAAACGGAATTACTGTTATTTTGAATGAAGAAGGCAATGCTTCTGCACATTAATCACCATTAATCATCGTTATTTCACAGTCAGAAGATCCAGAGCCCATCCTTCTCTTTTGTTTTGACACATCCCTGATGTCAATGGCTCTGAACTTTCATTGTTCAAAACTGAAATTTAAAAGTGAAAGTATGAAAAGGTTAAAGTAACATTTGCTTGTTCAAACATGTTTGCTTCAACTACAATCAGAAAAGAAACAGGAAATATTTAAAGTCCCAGTAAAAAAACAATGATGTACCGCCATACACGGGCTCATTTTGAACAGTTAATATTTAAGTAAAATAAACTGTGAAAGAGAATAAAAGAAACAARACATCCGTTTAGGCCAGTAGCCTTTCTCTGACTGTAACCATAAGGACAWACCTAGCAAGATTAAAAATGAGGCATACCCATCTAATGCTGTCCCATAGCCTCCAGCTATTTTCAGATCAGGGTCTTCTTGGTCTGAAAGAGAAGAAATATTGTCCAGTGATAAATATGGCTAAGTTATGACTATACAGAAGGCTACTGTATTCTGTAGAGATAATGAAACTACATTTCAGTAAGCCAGTTCAGCCACCAAAAGTCACCTAGTCTATACAGGAAGCTTTATATAGGCTAATTTATCCTAACTGTCACTGAATTACATCATATGGAGTTTGGCCAGATRACTTCTGTTTGTGAAGCTGGCTAATTTAAAGCTAACTCTATACTAACAGTATGTTGTCACACAGACTGCAGTATAAAACAATGTCTCTTTGCAGAAATACTGTAAGGTTGACATTCCACRAGAGGATTCACCTATGTTCAAATATGTGCCTAAAAAAAAAAAAGAGCAGTTCTTAACTCTCTCTACTGATAAAGGAGGAATACAAGCCTACATCAACAACATGGAACTACTAAAGGTTAAAGTGAAGTGACACAGATCACCTCCTAATTGCCTTAATGTGTATCCCTTTTTTCCGTATTGCTTCATTGCTTTTCCTTATTATTTGCTTGGAGACAGATTATGATGGATAGCTAGATGTGGAGGCTTTTAGGCCAGAAATATCAAACTCTGTTCCTGGTGATCACAATCTTAAATGCAAGGTCAAGCCTAATAGTTTGGCACAAACTCAGTCAAAGATATTTAATAAAGAAATGTACTGTGGCTCAAAGATGTTTTCTGTAGTTTCACCTCAGACATATCAAAAATCTAGAATCAAAGTTGTTGTTAAGTTGTGATCACAAATAGTTACTGCTTCATTACCACAACTCTGTTAGAGATATAGGACAGGTCATGTTTGCGATGCACTGAGACATTAGCATTGCTAGTATTTAGCCTTTTCAAATCTATTTAAGAGACATAGTTAGAAATTATCTCAATGACCTTTTCCAGTTCACAGCCTGAACAGGGGACAAATAATTACTGATTTAATTTTACTATATTTTCGGAAACCACTTATTTTAATGAACTTGGAGATTATCTTCTCTAAGGACACTTATTGTGCAGAGATTGTATGGCTGATCAACTTTTTTGGCTTGTTTCTGAAGGTGCAAAATGATTTCTGTGAAACCAGATAAAGCAATTCACTAAGCAYGGTCTTTGGCAAGGTACTGCACTGTCAGAGTTGTTATCTTTTCAATGAGGTGTTAAAGGGAAGCCACATCTGCTTGCCTCACTTGACAGATGGAAGTTAAAAGACCCCCAGTAGTACTACATTCATGCTAATCCTGCTGTCCTTGCCAATATTCTTTTATCTATCAATCAAATAAGTCCTGATCCTCAGTGCTGTAAGCCTGAATCACTGCTGAACGTAATGYATATTGTAGTAGGCCACGTGGTCATTGCACAACCACTTTCTAACCTTATTTACTGAAATATTGTTAATAGTGTACACATGAAATTGACTTTGCAAAGACAGATCTTTGCCAAAACTACTAACCTGATCATTTGAATCTGGAGAAGCTTTTGGTTCCACTCAAGGTCCAGTCTTTGGACACAACTTTTATTTAAGTATTCTTGGAAAAATCATCATTTGCTTGCTGCATTGTGAAACTGCCATGAAAGCATAGGCATATCCCTCCCTCCCCAAATTCGTCCTTGAATTGTATGGGGGACCCATAGTCCTTTCAGTTTCCTTAGAGCTGCATTTTGATCTGAATTCTATGACTCAAAATGAATTTATAATGTAAGTCAGTCTGTGCATAAAATGAGTAAAGGCCATTATTTACTCTTATCTCTAAGTAAAGCTTCAGCTCATCATCTTATTTTTTCTCATATACATTTAAATGACTTTAAGTCCTCTTTAAGTTCCAGTTTTAAACTGATACTTGATCTATTTCTACTCCTAGTAGTTCATGCTCAGGGAAAGAAAAAGAAAAAAAAGAAAAGAAAAAGAAAAGAAAAAAGAAACTTCATTAGATATTCACTTTGACATTCCAGCCCCAGAAGAAACAACATTAACTTTATACTTATCCATCTGGTTATCTCCAGCTTTTAGCTGGAGAATCTCCGCTTATGATTTTCTAGGGACATGTGGGTGACCTTCACGTTGTACCATTAAAATCCGTTACATCCTAACAACATGCTAATTAATGTTCTCTGATGGTTCTGTATGCACAACTGCAATGGAAAATATGTCCCAAAAAGAGAGAGACTGGAACTCAAGAGCAAAAGTTAAGTGATGTTTCTCACTTTCTTCAGGTGATATGAAACCTTATTTTAACACGTCTGCAATCATATTTAAATAATAATTGAATTTCAGAAAAGAGTACATAAAATTGTTCTTTAATGTCAGCTCTCATAAGAAAAAGGCTGACCATTCATGTTGCCTAGCAACTCCATTTTATTACAAGGAATTTGATACTGGATTGTAATGATTTGGGGAGTGCTAGCTAGGAGTAATATTTTGCATGAGAAAGATACCAATGCCTGTTCTTATTAGGAACTACACCGCTCTACTAAAATTAGTCAGCTGTAGTCCAGAGTCAGCCATCTGCCTGGGCAAGCTYTTGCTTTTCTGAAATGCTCCCAATGGTAGGTGAACATCATATTATCAATAGCATATTGATGGAACAACAAAGTCATTTAGAAATTTAATAGGGGAAAAATAGAATCTTGTTTGAGCTTTCAGACTTCTAAGATGATAACATATTGCACATTTAATAATATATTCCATCAGATGATTGCACAGAACATTAAAAACATTCAAGTTAGAAATGCAAGATTATTGTATCATTCTTTATGAGCATTTCACTAATTTCTCCTAGCAGGGGACAATATTTTACTTTCTATTCCCATACACAACTTTTTTCTCTCTTTTTTTTTTTTTATTTATAGGAAGAAGGTCTCCCCTTTCTATAAAGCGTTGATAATTTCCACTACTTGGGATACAATTTAAGCATAAAAATTAGGTATTAAAATTTTAAATTTGTACCTGCTCCTGCTTTATGTTTCTATATAACATTGCAGTGATGGGCAGAGCCATTTTAGCTAGACAGGTCGAGTCAGAAACAGGCTTACTGGCAGGACAAGGGCCTTATTGGGCCATTTCACACTTTGAATGTTTCCTCATTGTTAAACCTTCTGCTTGAATACAGGCATTTAAAAAGCTCACAAAAACAAAAACCACAACAAGCACTGCATCTGTACATCCAAATTAATAAGTTATTTTCACTTGCTGAATTTTGGCTTTTTACATCCAAAATTTTAAGGTGAATTATATTCATGAAGCTGTGTGTTCATGTTTATTATGAGTGCAGTTCTAAGAAATTGGTTTGGGTTCCTGAATCAGTATTTTTTTWAAATCAGCAAGCACCAATGAATATGCAATGAATAGACTTGTAGGTAGCCACACTGAAGTCATGTTTCCTTGAGCTCAAAAGAACTAATCTCTAACAGAGGCTAAAGGCTAAAAATAAATATACTCTTATACTCCCCCAGTATTCCCTCCCAGCCACTAACAATCTGTGGCTGAAGAACTTCCCAGGTGAAAGACTGTATCTATACATTCATTTTAAAGAGTCCTTTTCAAGCTTCTATTTTGTGAATTCCTCCAACTGCTTTCCAAACTCACATACTTTGGCTTCTACAGCAGTCTGTCACTGCTTCCGCACTTGAGGATATGCACATTAGCTAGATATATGACTTTATACAGTCTATCATATATTCGCTTACTTCTTTTCCATGTTAAAAAAATTCTATTTAATCTCTCGACAAAAATCATTTCATAGCTTTGATCACCTCTGTTGCCATTATCTTCACCTTTTTTTTGGTTCTACTACCTCCTTTTTTTTTCTCTTTCTCTTTCTATCTTCTTTCTTTTTCTCTTTTTTCTTTTTTTTTCTTTTTTGATGGGAGAACTAAAATCATGTGAGGTATTCAAAATTTAAATTGATCATTAACTTATACACTATTTTCTCCATTTCTAATAAAGAATTCTCAGATTCTGTTGACTTATCGATAGCTATTGTCTATTGAACTTAAACTTCAGCATGTACTTATGCATTTACTGCACTAGAGTTCATCAGAATTCAAGGACCTTTGTATATTTTCTAATATTCAGAATAAAAGAAAAAAGCTTCTGGCTAATTCTGATSAAATGTGAAGCTAGAAAGACCTCATACCTGAATATTTTTGGATAGTTATATTCTACGTGTTATGGATAAAATCTAAGCCCACAATATCCAGAACCACTTGTCATCCCATGATGCTGTTTGATCTCAAGACCAGCAGATAACACAAAGTATCCAAAATGCTAAGCAAGAAGCATTGAACTAGCACGAGCTGGACACATAATCATATGGAGCTGAAACATGTTCAGGGCAAAGCAGTTCAAACATCAGTATCAAGCAGCTGGAATTTATTACCAATGAACAAGCTACACTGAGCTACACTGATGTAGCTATTTTAGGGGTAGACTCAAATTCATCTGTGGGTAGTTCAGAAGCACAGCTAAGACATTCATTATCGCAGCTGAATGGCCTATAGCTGCTGAATGGTGTAGTCCAAATGTCCTCTTACTGGACATATGGATCATTAAGGAATAGGATGTACTGATGATGGAAGACATGACTAGTCTCAGAAGAGGTCGTAATAAATACCTTACTACAAGGTTTCCATTCATCACACTCATTGAAAAGGTCAGTGTTACAGACAAAGAACCACCATCTCTATTTGCTTTTTGCTGTGTCAGGTCAAGACAACTCATAATTGTTTTCATCTGCATCTGCATGCTTTCTTCACTGACAAGAACAGCCGYAGCTATATTGTATTTCTTCTTGGGAAGTATTGTTAGCTGTTGACTTTGCGACCTGAAGAAGATACATTATTCTTTTTGATCTGATTTTTTTTCGGGGGGTGGGAGTGGGGGGAGTTAGGAATTGTTGGTAGCAGCAGGGATCAAATTCAAGTACACATCTATTCCTCTCAAAACAAACAAATGTACCACTTAAGACTCTTGCTGTCAGGGTCATGAGTGCAACCTTTTCTTCCCTCTACCCYGAGGGATTTGGCTGCCTAGGCTCAGGGCCAGGTTGTGGTGCCACTGAGGTCTTGAATCACAGAGCTGTGTGGAAAGAGCAGGATAAGAAAAAGCAGTGTGGGGAGAGGGCCACGGCCCCCTTCACTCAGAAGCTTCATTTAGTCCTGGACATTCACGCTTGGTCCTTACCTGAGCTCACCTTGTCCAGGCACTGTGAGACGCGGCCCTTGGCAGTGAGGCAGCTGCCCTGCYGGCCCTGCCGTCACCCTCGCTCCTGGCTCCCCTTCCCGCGCGGGGCAGCCTCCCCTCGCTGCCCCCTGACGCTCACCTAGAAACTGGGGAGAATAACCACTTCTTCAGGCATCCTTAATTAACCAAGTTTTTGTTCGAACTGAAACAAAACCAAAACAACATTCAGAAAAGAGACAATTAAATGTGGCAGCAATACATTAACTCACGTTTATATACACATAAGACAAAACAGTTAGCACTTTTGAATCTTCAGCCACTGTTTCCACACCTGAGGAGACCTACTAGATAKGTCTCCTTGACACACCATTATCACCTTTTCTCTTTTGGCATTCCTCCCTCAGGAGCTGCTGTCACTGCTTAGTGGTGCCCCAAAGCCCAGGACTGCAGGGCTAGTCTGTCTCCCAGCATTAGGTGAAAGTACASCCGGGATGTTTGTGCTGATGTACTTGGTTTCACCTCTGGCGGTGAAGCTGGACCCAACACTGTGTGCTGGCAGAAAGCTTTCACCTAACATGGTTATACCACATGGCTTCCAAATGAAGACACAACAAAATTAGATGTGGTAACACCAAGAGTGTGCATCTGATTATATTTAAAATATATGTAGATATGCCCACACAGTGGATATATCTTCTCTGCTAATATGTGTCCTGGTTTTGATAGGTTAAAAAAAAAAACAGAATTTGTCCCTTTAGTGATTGAATGTTTGGATTAAAATTCTACTATTTTCTCTTGTAGTTACTTTGAACATGTTTACCTTATTTGCTTAGATCTTGTCTGTGTTACTAAAGCTCACCCATCATCTTGTCTGTTTGCTGGCACAAACCCTACAACACAGAGGCAGGTAAACATGTTTCAGTCTTTATATATATCATTATTACTTGAGTGGAGCAGCTTAAAATAGTGTAAGCAAGGATTAAATCAGCTGAATTAGGACAGTGTACTCCTCTACTTCGGATGACCTACAAAAATATTTCATTGTGTTTTCTAGAAGAGAACATTTCTATTGTAACTTCATTGTTATTTTATGATATTAGATTTTTTTTAAGTGTATTTAAAGGGATATTCTCTGCATATGCCTTTCCACTACTGAAAAGTATTAACTTCAGAATCAGCAGCAAGCTCAGGWCACAAGCAATTCAATACAAGTATCTGCCATGATTGAATTTACCTGGACATCTAAATGCAAAATTTGATCCTCTAGTGTCTTAGCTTATGATACAAATTTAGTTCCTCYATGATCTTTAAAGGACATAAAGATTTGCTGAGACCGATTTTGACATTAACAAATAATATTGGCATGTCCTGCATGAAAATATTTATATTTCACCTGACTATTCAAGTGGCCCATTACAGTGAAGTACACAGTACACTTGTTCTGAACTTTCATATAAACATGGGTTTATATGAACACTACCTATGTATTTTATTACCATAGCTATGTAAAAAAATACTAGATATTTCATAAATTAAAAATGGCAATGAATAAAGGTAGATTTAGCTTTAGATAAGCTTCTAGTTACATGCTAACCCTTTTAGAGTGGAATTTCTCTAGAAAAAACTTAAAGGACTGGAATGAGGAGCAGAGATGTAGCTAAGTCATATGGTAAACCTGACATTCTGTAGTATCATGAAGTGAGCATATTTACTTAAGTGTGAGATCCTGTCAGGATGCTTTTTTTGACAGTTTAGAAATGTTAGCTGATTCAAAYATATGTGGAATTTTCAGAGACTGTTATTCATATCAAAGGAGGATCTAGATAGTGACCCTGACATTTAGGGTATTGTCTCTCTCCTCCTCCCAGGAGAAATAAGAAGCCAAAGTCCATCAGCAAACTGAAGATGCTCTAGTTCAGAAATCCTGTACTGAGAGAATTCATTGCTCTTCTTCAGAGAATCAACCGGAGCTCAGTTGTCCCTRCTGGTAACTCTCCCACCAGTTCATTATAACATTAATTAAATATTATCTATATTTATATGCTTCAGTTTCATGCATTTATTTTTTCCCCCTCAGTGGACATATCTTCCTTCAGCATTGGATGAACTGAAGAAAAGCTGAACCAATAGCTTTTGAGAAGCAGGAAAACACACCAGGAACTGGCCCCTTGTGGAGTCCTAGTCTTTCTGTGGTAGCTGTTTCTTTCTGGTACATCTTCTGAGTGCTGAGAAGACAATATCATTATCTCAAAGATACAGACAAAAGTTTCTCAGTGTGGCATGAATATGCATCATGGAGACCTATCTTCCCAAACACTGGTGTCACTATGCCCCATGCTAGGGTTACCAGTGTGCATTGGCTACTTCATCATACAAACACTGGAAAAAGGCATTCCTGGTGCTCTTCTAACACCTCTACTAAGAGCACATGCTGCTTATACTTTCCGTGGTGCTGGCTTCAGCTTCAGCTTTTGAAAGATTTGTTTTTACTTTAGCTGAGAGATTAATAAACAGTCTTTATCCTTGACTTCTATGCACACTCTTTGTCTCATGTTCTTCTGCCTTTTTATTTCTCTCAATTACTAATTAGGATTGAAATTTTCAGTCACTTATGGGAATTAGATGATCAAATCTCATTAATGTTCAATTAGATGGATATTCAATGCAGAGCCAATGAAAATCTCAGTCATTATTTTTTTCTGTTCTAACTTAACAAAATGTGACTCATTCTTTAGCCATAACCCTTAAAGATTTTTTTTTCCTTTAATAAATACAGCCATAATTACCAGCTAGGTTACCAGATTGACTGCTGACAAGACACATATTTATCCTATGATCTCAATAATATTATCATAKGTTTTACATGTTTTATTCAATCATAACAGACAAATATTGACTGTCAGATCAGACCGAGACTATACTAGGCCTAGTTAATCCATATAACTTTTTCCATATTCATTTCTTTCAAATCATACTGAAATTACTAAAGAAATACAAGGTTGACTTCAGTAGAAATCACAAATAATGTTTCTTCATCACTTAAGATAAAGTCTTCTATCCAAGATGATATYTTTGTGTTATTTTCCTTGAAGAATACATGACAGGAAAGAAAGACGTATGAGGAAATTTATCACCCTGCATCCAAAAAAKCACTTTTTAAAAACAACTTTTTAAAATTATTTTTGTACCTCACATATTTACTCCTTAAACATTTCTTAACCATATTCACCAAAACATTAAAGTATCAAGCTCCTGGTGGCTATACAAGTCACTTGTTAAATTTGATTTTTGCCAAATTTATGCCAGCATTTATTATCATATTACAAGTCTAACAATACACAAAAATAAGAAATAAATAGCTAAAATTAATCCTAGCATTTCTCTAACTAAACAGACCTCTCATTTTGTCATTTTTTTCCAAAGGTGTTTTTAAGATAATGGGGAATTATCGGCATTCCCTTATTCAATTCACTTTGATCAAGAATCCATGTCATCTCTGTATTTCCCAGGTTGAGCAAAAAAAAAAAATAAAAGAAAAGAAAAGAAAAAAAAGGGGGGGAAAGGCATAAAGGCATTAAGGTTATAACGTAAGAGTTTCATATTGCCACCATACAAAATTTGGAATATTCCCTATACCTCACAATCTCTATAGTAGCAATTACTTTGTTTTCTTTCACATTTTTTTCCTTTCCTAAAATATGCCTTTCCTAAGCCTTAAAAAAATCCTGAACGTATTTCCTAATCAGCATAACTGAGTCACTGTTCCCATCACTGTTACTCTTCATTGCCGCTCCTTTTTCCTTCTGATTTTGTTTTTGATTGCTACCCYCCACCTCCTAGGAGGGACTGACTTTATTGCTGAAATTTCATGCAAGGCATACAGGACATTATGGATTTATTCTGAATTTAAGCATTTTAGTGCTGCAAACATAAAATGTAATAAAATATAATAATTGATTTAGATTTTTCTTGTTGTCTGGAAAACTGCTTAGTGGTATCTTATTTCTGGAAAGGATTTGTCAATATTCTAGTACAAGTACACCTGGAAAATCCCCTAGTCAAAGCAGTGTAGGTAGGRAAAAAAGATTATTCTACTACTATCACTGGTTTCCAACACATAAGCTATGTAAGCTTTTTTGTTTGTTCTAATTACACTTATCGTAGAGATTTTGTTGTTTACACATAGGAGTTTTTTCACACTTCTTTCTGACAAAGCAAATTTGTAACCATAAGCCAGTTAAAACTTCTCCCTCTAATCCAAGCAATATTTTCCTTGTTCAGTGTGGACACAGACTTCCAGTTTCTGTAATACCAAAATTTAATTACAGTATATCTGTTAACCTTTCTATTCAGCAACCATACATGAAGTCYTAGATAATGTGAAATAGAGTTAATAATTTCCTTGTGAGAGGGGACAAATAGTATGAGAATATTCTACTCATTTCCTCATGCAAAACTCACTGTGTCAGTCATAGACTGATCATGAAGTCTCCTTTAGTCAACAAGGCTTTACACATCCTTGGTCAAGCTATGATACTAGTTTAGGAGCAAGCTTATAGATTTTTCCCGGATCGCCGCATTATTTTATGGAATGGAACTTCTAGGATAAGCTGCAATTTCTTTTTATTTTTCCCTTTTCAACAAGTTGGGAGGTTGATTTTGTTCTGTTTAATGAAGTCTATGTTGAATTATACAATGTTCCTTTATGGCTGAGTAGTAKTATGTAAGTATATATACCAAACATGATGTATTGCACAACAGTCATTAAGTAAGGATAGTGCGATATAATAAACAGGTTCATTGTATTGGCAAAGGGTAATTTTGTACATGCTGATGTATTACCAATCTAAAGGATTTTGTGTGTCGAGAAATGAGATAGTTATGAGCTTCTCATTTTTACCACTTTATCAAAGTGCATCCACTGGAACTGTGCATACAAGTGGAAACCACTTCTACTGGAATGTGGCAGCATGAAATATTATTCACTAACCATTCCCATTACTCATGTTAGATAAAAGCAGGATGGCATCAAAGGAATCTAACTGCAGAGACTCGAGTGGTGAACAAAACTAATTAGAGTCACATTTAATATCTTTATGTGGTTTATGTCAAACTAACAGTATGCCTGTACTTCCTATGGCAAGTAATAGATCTCTTAATTTTTCCAGAATAAATCACTATAGTTCTCCATCTTGGATAATACTTGAATAATGTGAAATTATAAGAATTTTGTTAGAGAAGTATTTTAGTCTTCTGTCTACCAGAAGGAATGCCAATGAATGAAACCAGTTTTATGGTTAATGTTTCAATTTGAGGTATGAGATAATAACAAATTTTATTTTCAGTGCCAATATRGATGACATGGATTACAAAAAGGACTATGTTACCTATAAACTAGTTTAGAATAGACTAGTTAAAAAAAAACTCACTGGGAATAAGAGAGTGAGTTTTACTTCATTTTCTGTTATATAAGCCTCATCTTACAGAAATGGAAAAGTGATTCATTAGAATCAGTGAAGTTGCTCTAGGTTTAAACCATTATAACTCAAAGCAAAGCTTGGATCATTGACTATAAATATTAGGAAATAAAAATCATTATTTTCTCTCATGCAAATTCAGGCAATCTGATTTAGTTACATTTATAAAATCAGTAAGGTTGGAAGGGATCTCTGGGGATCATCTAGTCCAACCCCCAAACAAGTGGCCCATACAGGGATCAAACCCACARCCTTGGCATTATTAGCACCATGCTCTAACCAGCTGAGCTAAACCTTTTCATGCTTTCTGAAAAGGATGGTTGTCCTATGTTTAAAAACCTATAAAAACRAAATCAGAGGGCAGTAAATATGTCACTTAGTTTCTCTCCTTAAAAATACRTGATATCCAAGATATATGTGAAAGGTGATCCTAATTTACCTCTGAAAGGGAAGACCTGTTAAATATTATGAAGGGGTTTTATCTGCCTTAAATTAGGCRTATTAATGTTAACCATCCATATGAAAGATTGGCACCTTAAATCTATTTGAAAGATGATGGACAGAAATAGGCACATTCTATCTTAAAGTAGCTGTCTAAAATATGTGAAATGAATCATCATATCATTATTTTTTTCTCCCTGAGGATTTAAATAGACTAAGAAGGCTGCTTTAGACTTAGGTGAGATCAATTAAATGAATTGACATCAATCCCTTCCCATATTTTCACAACAATGAACACATAACAAATAATATGAACCATACTAGCAGAGTTAAGCAAAAAAAAAAAAATGAACATGTTTGGCAACGCACACTTCTTGGGGCTAAGGCAATTATCTTTTCTACCACCAAAAATTAGTCAAGAAAATGATGTTTGTATCAAAATGCAATTGGTATCAGCGAAGACAGCAGAGCCTTCTGACAAGCCYGTCCAATTTCACTCCAAATTAAGAAAGATACAAAATCCAAATGAATTCCTATTGGTTTAAAAAATGAAAGAAAGGCACCTATATGCAGATATATGGCAACTATGGCAGTTATAAATCTTTATTTAATAGTATTTCTAATTAGTATTCCTATTTAGCACTAGTTAGCATTAATTAGTATTAATATTTAGTACTAGGAAATATTAGATGTCTGCAATATACTCAATCAATAGAATAAAACCAGCTTGCTCAAAATTCTCACAAAATTAGAAAACAATCTCCGTTTATATCTGAGTGAGGTTTGTTCCAGTTTTAATTACATTGATGGATGTTAGAGATTAAATCTTTCCTCATTTAGAGATGCGCTGTCATTGTTGGGAAGCAATTTTCTTCTATTTCTTTATAAGCCTCACCCACACACCTGGAAATATGACCTTATAAAACATTGAATCCTTATAATATATGGCAATTGCATATTTCATGAAACATAGCTAGCAACTGTGTTATATTCCTGCTTGTTTGTATATGCTAAAGAACTGTCACAGTATTTTTGACATCTTTCAACAGACTCCTGTATAATAATTTACRTGTCAAAATACGTTATAACAACATTGATAATTTCCTAGAGTCATTTGTATTCCATAGTCACAGGCACTACTAGTGTTTTCTGAACTGTAGAATAAAAAAATTATCATCTTTAAAATGTCACTTGTATTTTAAAAGACAGCTATGCAAGGACATATGCTACTGACATTTTAAAATAACTATGAAAATTAATTATAAGCAGCTGCTTAAATATATAATTAATATAAGACTAGCATTTAGTAATGTCTAACATGAACTTGATAGTCAAATGCCTTCTAGCAATTAGTTAATATCTTACTCTGTTTTATTACTTACAGGTTACTTTACTTATTTTCTTTTCATATGTGTGAGGCTAACCTTACAAAGTTCTGCATCTAAGATTGAGACATATATTGGCAACACTGGGAACTGAAAAWGTTCATCTTATAAAACTGAGAATTTATATTTGTCACTAATGAAATTGATGTTTTGTTCTTTGAAGGCTGTGAACAGGAAAGTAATCTAATCTTCCACTACTATAGATGAGACATCTGTAAGTCATTCAAAAGATGCTTGCTAYGTTAAATGGATTTTTCTGGAAAAAACTAAGGGATGCAGTAATAATTCATAATGAGAAAAACCCTTCTATTCTTAAGAACTAATCCTATTTCAGATAGCTAATGGTGTTGGCAAAACAGGCTTGTGTAGATACACATAAAAATGCATTACTTACTCTTTGGGTTGTGTTCTACCACATTGTGGTGCAGGTAGAAGACTTTCGGAAATGCGTTCTTACTGAAACATTCATCAGTTAGCGTGAGATCCTGAGAAGAGAAAAACAGGCTGAAGTAATTACTGTCATAAAGATCATTAAAAAATAGGGAAGAGATCTTTCAAAAMGTACAAGCAACACTATCATGTCAATTTGTTATCTTCTGCCTGAATACTAGGTAGAGTGGGTTTTGTTTTTCTTTTTTGTTTGTTTGTTTTTATTTTTTYGACACTTGCCCTACYGAACACTGCCTCTGTGTTCTGGAGTGGCAACATATCCTGTGTCCTAACCGTCCTTGCACTGATACCTCTCATTTCACAATTGAAAYAAATGCTTGGCTGATTTCTATTCTGATTAATTAGAGATGTCTTCAAGCCATAATTGGCCCATATTGATCTTTTTCAAATACTGGCAGCCAAATCATAAAGCCCACTCAAAGGGCTTTGGGGTTTACAATGGAAGTAGCTCCAATACGGYTCCACTGTCCATGAGATTCTAGACATGAAATAGTGAAGCAAGGAGCCCTGATGTCCATCTTTGTGGATGGCTTATGCTCGGTGGAAACTTCTCCTAAGACATTTCAYAATGGATGTTTACCTCCCAGGAGGTAATTCTACCTGCCTCTCACAAAACCCACAGGAATTCCCACCTGAAGACAATTTCGCTTGTGTTGGATGCAATGATCAAATTTGGCTCTTTATTTCCACTTCATTGCTGTGCTAAAAATATAAAAATTGGAATTACAAACCTAGATGATATTCTCATGTCTGGACACACTGCAAGTATGAAGACAACCAAAGATCTTTCAGAATTWATGGAGGGGRAAAAARAGAAACAAGATCTGTAAATGCTGACTCCCTTCTTTAAAAGTTGCATTTTATTTATTTATTATCAGACTTTTTTTTGTTCCAATGCCAGAAATATGTGACTCATAAATGAGAAAAGAAAAGGTGGGAAAGAAAAGAATAGGTAGAAAATGAGATGGTTTCCCAAAGATTTTGAAGATGAAGTGTACCACGTCAATGCAAAGATTAGCAAATCTTGATGCAGCTCATATACCAGATGTGTGTTTGTAAAATATCAGGTTCTTAATGGTGTCACTGACAGTAGCCTCCAAAACTACATTCTCTTATAGAAAAGTCCTTTTCAATCTTCTTACTTGATAACTGAAACTTTGTTTGCTGGCATCTGTAATAAACCAGCACCTGCAGATGATTTCCCAGTATTTGCAGATGTTCACAATGTGACTGCCACACTTGTGCAAGGTGAACAGAAGCACACCRGAGGTACTCTAATCTGTTAACTGAATCCCTATTAAGCAATGTATTGACTTTGCATTGCTCTTTTGACCTAAAATCGTTATTACTTAGTACCGATCCCTCTTTTCATACTTAATTGATGTGCCCTATGTCTGCACTTGATAACTCTTAAAGATCACTTAGGCATCCATTTTATTGCTATTTATATTATCATTAAAAAAGATTGATACCAAGCAACTAGCTGGTTRGACTGGGATTGGAAATTTTCTCATCTTTTTCTCATTTTGCCTTTGGCTGTGTACTATGCATACATATTTCCTCAAAGAGGTACTACTTGAAAAGCGTAGAATCTCTCTAGCTTAGGCAAGACAGAAGAAAGCAAGTAGAAATATTATCAYCCTCATTTTGTAAATAGAGAATCCCAAAAGAGTAAGCACTTTATTATAGATCTCATATCTCAGACTGTCAAGATTCAGTTCCTTCATCAAAAGACYAGACTTCCTTGGAAATTTTGTTTTTTCTGATATTTGATTTTTCACAATATCAATTCAATAAACTAGTAACTCAGTCCTAAGGAAAGTTTGGTAGGCTATTTACCTTGGGGAAGGAAGGAGGAGGTACAGAGGGAGGTCACTTTGAAGGGGTTTCTGGGGATCTTTTTAAGTGTTTTGTGCACTATCTCATGTARCATCCTGAACGCAGGCTGGCATAATATGAAGCAAATGTTAAACTCAGGACCAGAAGCATCATCCTCATCACTCTTTTTTTATTATTTATTTAGTATTTATTATGTTCTAGGATATTGTTAGAGAATGAGGGAGAACTGCTGGAGTCCAGTCCTGCTCCCACAGAATTTTTCATAGGATTAGACTCATGCTGTGCAGAGTCAATTCATTTTCTTTTTCTCATCTTGTCAATATTGACACAAAACCTTTTCATAAAGCATATAACTCAGACAAGACTGACTAATTGGGAGTGGAGGGGAGRGGAGGTCTTTCATTATCAGTACAAGCTGTGCTGCCTCATAAACAGCAAGGCATCAAATCTAATAAAGATAAACCCCTGAATTCCTGCTGCTCTACTGCAGCAACACACTGTGAGGGCTTCAGGCACTGGTTTGGGGGAGGCTGAATCCCAGCATATGGAGAGACTGCCAAGAGCCCTGCAAGAGAAAAACAAAGCTGAACTCCTGCATCTCTGTTTCCTGCTGCTTCTCCAAAGCCTTAGGCTGCAAAGCTATTTCAGATGCTGATTTTTAACAACACACAAACAATGAAAGCCAGTCTTAAAAATCTGTCTTAGCACATAAAGAGACTATCTTTAAAAAAGCCAAAGAATTTGGTGTGGGGTGAATTGAGACAGAGAACTTCAGGTAGAGACATGTAAAAAGCCAGGAGTAGTAATTACAGCACACTTAACTGCCTTTTCTCCACAGGAATTTCAAATGCAACGGTTCAAATACAATTACCTTTATACATATGCTAAAAATCGTATTTTTTATGTTGAACCTACACTTCCCTGAGAAAGTGCAGTGTTTTCTTTCCATTTCTGTAAGGCATGGACTGGATGAGGCCTAACAAAATATGACTGGGGACCTAAAAATTAATATTTTGAGAACTAATATGCTTTCATAATCTGATTCTAGGACCTTAACTACAAGCGATGCATGCACGCAGGGATGGAATTTTCAAAAAGATGCATGAAAGAAAGAAGTCAGGAGAAACATAGGCGCATCTACAATTCCATCTGCATTCAATTGTGAGTTATAGAATTGGAAGCTGATTTACTATGAAACTAAATGAGAGCACAGGAACAGAATGAGGAGACTTTGGCATGGCCGTCTGTTGAATCATACCAAAAGACGTGAAAAAAAATATACTGACAAAAGTATGATTGCAGCTGGACATCCCAATCCATACTGAAGCACAGAATTTGGYTGGGCTTCAGAACCAAACTTAGGCACAGAAGTAGGATGGGCTGAGGATCTCCATCACGAGAAATCTTCAAGATATGCAAGACAAACTTCTAGCAGTAATGACACAGGGATGGTTAATCCTCCTTTCAGGAAGACAAGTCTGTTTCAAGATACTCTCCACCCTATTTCATTGTGTTTATTAACCACAATCTGGTCAGAAATGTGTGAGAGTGGTAGGCATATTTAAGGTAGCTCTGTGTACAGATGAGGAGTCTAGCAGCATGATGTGTTTAAGTGGGCACAGCTTCAGGAGACAAAGAAACAGTAAAACAGAGTTCCATTTCTGCTGTCTATCTTTGTTTTCATTTTTTTGATCCATCAGCTTGTTCATGATGTAATATGAGCAACAGCAGCACAGGTCAAGTATTTATTGTTCAATTTTGTAAACCTAACAACTTAATGCCTCAATTTGAAGAGCATAGCTCTTGTATAGTACAGAAGGCTTCTCAATATGAGAAGTTTCATGATAAGAGAGAAACAGTGAAATACTACTACTTCAAATATTGTAAGACACTTACAAGTGTCAACTTTTCAAACATCTTTGGTAAAAGTCACCTATTTTTCTGTGTTATTGCAGTCTCAGAGTTAGTAAAAACATTTCAATGTAAAATTTACTTTTTTCCCATTACTGTGGAAAAAAGAGTGAAAAGCATTCTATCTTTGTTCACTAAAACAGCMAAGTATTGACATGCTACATCAAGTTAGATATGAAGATTTTATTTCAAAGCCTAGTAAGCCTCAGTCTAAATTTAAATGTAAATAGAAAAAGGAATGGAAATTACAAAAAAAAAGCCCAAACTACTGAAACTCGACCAAATTAAGGTATCTAAATTAAACCGTCTTTGCTCATCCCTAAACACTGGTACTTACTTATCAAGTCTCTTTCTACTAAATACATCAAAGAAACTGGAGTGCTGCCAAATCTAGATACACTAAAGCAGATATACTTGACTATAGTGAGACAAGAGATAGAGGATTTTGTGGGATTTTTGAAAGAGATTAYATCCACTAATGTCACAGAAGAACATCGTGATTTACATTATTACAGAGGTCTGCCAAATTAATTAGTAATCATTGGACACTTATTCTAAAGTATCACCAGAAACTCTTCAGCAATCACCTGCCAGAAAAGCACAAAATCAAAAATTTGTCACCCACAGAAGGCGTCGCAGTGTGTGAAGTGTAACTTATTTACGTGTAGTTAACCCTGTGCTAGCCCAMCACATTACTGACACGAGCTCCAGTCTAACTGCGATCTGTAATGCCTCAGATATAAAACACACAGCCATTGTAGCAGCTTGTGTGATGTGGTTTGCTCAACAGAGACACAAAATGGTGTGAATTATGCCCAAGAAGATAAATACTTTCACCTCAGCAGAGAACAATAGCTTCTTACCAAGAAAACCTCGTTAAATCTTCTGAGACKGTATGTCTCCTTTTACTCTAAGCCGGGATGAGTTCAGGAAGTAAAAAGCTTTGCTGGGGCTGTTGGGTCCTGAGGGCTGTCCCACCCGTTCCCGTCCCAGCCTGCTCTCAGGCCTTCCCTAGCCCTGGTCACATCTCAGCCCGGCCTGAGGCCTTCAGTTACTGCCACGTGAGGCCGCAGCAGTGCTGGCTCCAGTCTTCCCAAGGCCCTGCCCCGACCAGCCATGGAGTCTCCATTCTATTGGGWCTAGCACCTTCCTTGAGATATCCTTCTAAGACTGAAGCAATGACAGTTCACGTCTTGCGCGACTGTTTTCACCAGGAGGCATTACCTAGACCACAGGTGCTGCTGCCACCAACATCGTGAGTTAAAGGAGTTACAGGAGGAATCAGTAGGCTCTGTAGCACCCGTGAAGACAAAAAACAGATAGACAGGGTATTCTCGGAGACCATACAGCTCCAGGATTCCCACCACCACCACCCACACAGCAGTGGAGCTAGCAGAAGGMTACACATCAGTGACCTGGATGAAGGACAGAGTGCCTCCTCAGCAAGTTTTCAGGTGATATAAAACTGAGATGAGTGGCTGATACACCAGAGGGCTGTGCTGCCCTTCAGCGAGATCTGGACAGGCTGGAGAACGGGGCTGAGAGGAACCTCATGAGGTTCAACAAGAGGAAGTGCAGAGTCTTGCACTTAGGGAGGAATAACTCCATGCACCAGTACAGGCTAGGGGCTGACCTGCTGGAAAGAAGCTCTACGGAGAAAGACCTGAGAGTCCTGGTGAACAAGAAGTTAACCATGAACTAGTAACATGACTTTGTGGCCAAGAAAGCTAATGATATCTTGGGTCCACTTCTGGTCKCCCCAGTACAAGAGAGACATGGAACTACTGGAGAGAGTCCAGCACTGGGCTGTGAAGATGATTAGGGCACTGGAACATCTGCCCTGTGAGGAAAGGCTGAGCAAGCTGGACCTCTTTAGCCTGAAGAAAAGACTGAGAGGGGATCTTATCAATGTCTACAAATACCTTGAGGGCAGGTGTCAAGAGGATGCAGCCAGACTCTTCTCAGTGACACCAAGCGACAGGACAAGAGGCAATGGRCACAAACTGAAACACAGGAAGTTCCATCTGAACATGAGGAAAAAAATCTTTACTGTGAGGGTAACAGAGCACTGGCGCAGGTTGCCCAGACAGGTTGTGGAGTTTCCTTCTCTGGAGATATTCAAAACCTGCCTGGAYGCRATCCTGTCTAACATGCTCTAGGTTGACGCTGTTTGAGTAGGTGGTTTGGACTAGATGATCTCCAGAGGTCCCTTCCAACCTCAGCTATTCTGTGATTACTACCAATATTCAATAGATAATTCAAGCTTTCTTCCATTATTTCAAAAAAGTAAACAAGTGTCTGCCTTGGAGAAAGGATTTGAGAATGTGAAATCCCAGGCAGTCAGTCCTGCAGGCACCATTTTGGGTACTGCCTTGTTCTCATTATTTCGTATGCCAGGGATGCTCACTGATCGGGATCCTCGTTTTACCCAGCCATTACACAGTGGACGGATCACAGAGTTCCGTGTTCTAAGATAGCTTGCTGTTTACTGTAAAAAAAAAAAAAAAAAAAAAAATCTAGAATAGTCATATGTCAGATAATGTCAGCTAATCAAAACAGGACTCAATATTCAGCATATCCTTTACTAGGTCTAGGCCAAAAATCAGTGTTTGTCTCCAAGTAGAAGAATAAAGCTCTGGGACTCAGCTATGCAGTTGGTATCACTTGTTTTAGGGCTTTTAAAGAGAGTGCTATAGAGGTCAAGGCTAGAAACAATTGTTGCTGCCCCCCTCTGCTTGTTTTAGCTAATCTGTCTTCAGTGGCTTCATTCTAAAAAGTCAGTTCTGATTCTGGAGAAACTATGAATTTTAGCTCAATTCCCACTTTTAAGTGGAGGGAAGAGTTCTTAAAAGATCAATTGAAAAGCGTCACCTGCACCATTCTTAAACTTGTATTCTCCTCTGCAGGAGAGAATGTACATGTACATGGAGTCATTTAAGGGATAAACATTTGGGCCTGCACAGGTTCCTTCTCTGAATGAAATATTTATATTTAAAATATTTTAGTATTGCATTCTATTTATTTTAGTACGAAACTTTAAACCTACACATCACTGCTAGTTGAATGCACAACTTCAAGAGTATATGTTCTAGCTTATACTTGTTATTATAATATACATGCTATTAGACACTTTAACTTGATCTTAATTCATATTCAATTCTTCCTTGGTTTAAAAGAAAAGCATGGCCAATACACTATTAAACTAATTCAATAAAATATTATTATAAAGTGAAAAATAAAATAGTCAAATATAGAACATATATATAAATTACGTTTTGCAAAATCCTACATCACTATGGTCAAAGGGCTTAATGTTTTGTTAAGTTGGGCCTCTCTCACCCTGTAACATCTTTGACATAGTAATGAAAACAAGCTTTCGTGTATATTCAGTCAACTGTATGTATATTTTAGAAACTACCATCTAAAAGCCTTCTCCGAAACCTGTACTGCACCTTGAAGTAGTAGCACAGTGCTGCAAATTTTAGAATTCCAAAATAGAATTTGATGCACCTGCTCCCACTAACTCAGACTGAAACATCAGGAAAAAAAATGCCAAAGCACTGAGGTTGAGATTTAAGGAAAAACAATTTATTTTCAGATCAGATACCTGCTACTTCCAATTTAGATAYTGGATAAACTATCTGAAATGAAAGCAGCAGACTGAAATTGAGTGTTTTTCTAACCTCTTCTAATTAGAATCAGCTAGTTCTGTGCATCTCTAACCAGAATCACCTCCTCTTCTGTGCCTGACCAGAGTGACCCACCAAACAGAAGGTGTGAGTGTTGTCAAAGAACATCACAGCCTGAAGATAAAAAATGAAGGCTTTGAAGGAACTGTGAACACCCTCTGGGGAAGAAATTAGACTTGTAAACTTAGAGGAGGGAAAAAAGGTGTACAAGATGTTTAAACAAGAACTGAAGACAGAGGTCAACAAGGATATTTCCAACTGGAAATCACCTGCTGGGGAAGAAATTAATTTTGAACACCTAACACAAATCAATGGATTAGATGGGAAACATTTTAAATTACTCATATATGTCAGGAAATCCTGGCTTCCATTCTCTGTGGCCTCATATTTTACTGGAAAAGTATTACCTGAGACAAAGTGCAATAATAAGAATGCAAAAACACAAGTGTAATGCATCTGAGCAAAGGTCCATGTAACCTGATCCCATTTCTGRTAGAGGTCTGCAGTAAATGTGTGGGGAAAGAATTTAAGGGAAAGTAAAAATTGTTGCATTCTCTCTCTACTGCTCTAGCTTCCAGCAATCTGCCAGACAGAGATTTTTTCAGTTAAAAGCTGCATCTTCTTCCTGTTTGATAGCCTTTGATTGACTGTTATTCCATAAATTTGCCTAAAAGTTTGTCAAACCCATTTACACAAATTTGCAACCACAGGAGGTTTGGTGATGAACCTGGTGATAAGCTCCAGGCTTTCCCTGCATGCTGTGTGAAAGGAACACTTCCCTTTCTTTGATTTATACCCGCTGCCTGGTCATTTCATCTGATGCCCCACTGGACTGTTTTTTGTGAGAAATAAGGGATAATTTTCCCTATTACATTTCTTCATGCTACTCATGGTTTTAATACCTCTGTCACATCCCTTCTCAGCTGCCTGTTTTCCAAATTGAAGAATCTTCATCTCTTCAAATTCTTTTCATATGCAAAGTGCTCCATACTTCTATGCATTCTGGGCACTTGGTATACTTTTTTCATTTGCTGTCTTCCATTTCTTTATATCAAGGGTTATTTAAATGATTAGTCTGAGTTTCATATTGCAGAAAACCATTTAATCAAAGAACATAATAGCAATGGATTTTGTAAGACCAGGAACATCATCAAAAAGTTTAAATCCAGAACAAATGGGGAGTATTAAAAACTAAATTTTCCCCAAGGATAAAAGTTTGTGTGATAAACAAAACTGCAGAGACCATTATGATGACATGATGTGGAATTCTTGTGAGCAAAAACTAACGTATCAACAAAAATCCATCTTTAGAAAAGCTGTTAGATTTTGCTTTCGAGTGGCATGAGGGTCTTTTATAGTTGCACTTTCACTAACATTTTAGTTTAGATCTTTGCTTGCACTTTTGAAGGAAATCACCCAATAGCTCACATTTAGTGAACTTTGGCTCATTACAGGGCATCTCATAATATCTGTATTCTTTTCAGATTAAAAAACATAGAAACTCCTATTGTGGAAGAATTCTTTCAGATACAGTGGTCAGATCCCCGTTCTGATGAAAACTTTTTAGTAAACCATTTTTAAGCTTTTCCTTACTCACAGTACTCACATGGATTCTTTCCTGATGTGCCCACCTGGACGCACAGACACTGGTTTGTTCATTACTGCCTCTTAGGAAGACTGGTCCTTCGAGGCTGTTTACAGAGTAGTTGCACAGTATACCCCACAAATGACTAATTTTTAGATGTGCTGCACCAAGCCATGAATGAGTATTTCAAGCATGAAATATATGCCATGGGCCCAAAAGACTGGTCTACAAATTACAAATCCTGATAGTCAACCTAAATCCTTTAGTGTAAAACTTTAAAAGCTGCAAATCTGTCTGATGCAATGATAGGGAGTTTGCCTTGTAAGAATAGTATTGCCATTGCTAGCAGCGTGAAACAGGCCTTATGCTAATTTTACAAGGCCCCAGACCTGGCCCATGAGGTCTACTTGCAACCTCTTATGAGAATTTTAGTATGTGAGGGCAAGCTTGATACCTGATATCTTGTTTGGATATGGAGTTTAAGCACAAGATGATAGCAAAGGACTTAAAAATATGGTCCCAGATTGGAAACACAACTAAGTTCCCATGACTGTAAACAACTCACTGGCAGTCAATTACTGGTCACTGAAGATTTGCAACCATGAGAGCTAAGAAAATATTGCTTTATGCATAACAAAAAAGCAACAGCTAACCAAGAAAAAAACGATGAGCTACAGGATATGGCACCTGCCACTACATGAAAAGGGAACATCTACCAGTGCTGTATAGTGTGTAGTCTGAGGAGTGGAGCATGAAGACCAAAGACTAAGAACTGTCTAAAAACTCAACATCTTATAAACTATAATATTCAGGATAGTTGGAGAGTTTGGAGAGGGAAGATAGTCATCATGGGAATTGCCTACATGGGGGTCATCAGAGTTGGGAGCACACTGCTGGCTCTACCTGGCTGCCCCATGGGCCCCAGGTATTACAGAATCACAGCATGGTTGAGGTTGGAAGGGACCTCTGGCRATCATCTAGTCCAAACCACCTGCTCAAGCAGCGTCAACCTAGAGCATGTTAGACAGGATTGYRTCCAGGCAGGTTTTGAATATCTCCAGAGAAGGARACTCCACAACCTGTCTGGGCAACCTGCACCAGTGCTCTGTTACCCTCACAGTAAAGATTTTTTTCCTCATGTTCAGATGGAACTTCCTGTGTTTCAGTTTGTGYCCATTGCCTCTTGTCCTGTCGCTTGGTGTCACTGAGAAGAGTCTGGCTGCATCCTCTTGACACCTGCCCTCAAGGTATTTGTAGACATTGATAAGATCCCTCTCAGTCTTTTCTTCAGGCTAAAGAGGTCCAGCTTGCTCAGCCTTTCCTCACAGGGCAGATGTTCCAGTGCCCTAATCATCTTCACAGCCCAGTGCTGGACTCTCTCCAGTAGTTCCATGTCTCTCTTGTACTGGGGCGACCAGAAGTGGACACAATACTCCAGAYGTGGCCTGAACCAGGGCTGAGTAGAGGGGCAGGATCACCTCCCTCGACCTGCGGGCAATACCATTCCTAATGCACCACAGSATACCATTGGCCTATTTGGCTACAAGGGCWCATTGCTGGCTCATGGCCAATATGTTTTCCACCAAAACTCCCAGGTTCTTCTCTGCAGAGCTGCTTTCCCCTTGCTCCCATCAACTGCTCCCAGAAGCCTGAGTCCTCAAGGCCTTTTTGACCTGCCAACCAGTTGCCCAGGACAAGGTACAGGCGACTGAGGGACTTTGTCTGTGTGAGTGTGATTGAGAGTGTATGTTTCCCAGGCAAACTAGAGAACTTCCTCAGATTAACTTAGGAACTAAACTATGACTCTTCCATAGAGGAAGACAAAAATGATTCAGAGGCCTAATTCCTTCTTGACAGATCAGTGCAACTCTAAGCATATGAGTAAGACACTTGAACAAGGCAGTCACAGCAACTTCCCCAAACTCATTAGAAGAGTAATAACAGCTGCCAAGCCATCTCCTGTATAGTCTTGTCCATCTGCAAGCACCTGCAGAGGGTGGCAAAACATGAGTATTCCTAGATGCAAAGGCACCCGTATGTGAAAGAGAATGAAAAGGGGACCCCACTAACATCCAACAGAATCCCTGAAGCATGGAGAAGATTCAAATTTAACTGGACTGATTAGTTAAGAAATAAAGAGACATACCTTTCTTTAGTGAAAACAAAAGGAGTAAGAAGTGCCCTATTTGGTCTAAGTGACACCCTCATAGAGCTCCACTAGATGAGTGAGGCAAGATCTCCCTTTACTGAAGCTGTGCAGTCTTTCTCAACATCCCATGCTTGTCCATGTGCTGAGTGATCTTATTCTCCAGTATATTCTCACCATGCCAGGGTGGAAATAAGACTCTCTGGTCTGTAATTTCCAGGTTCCCTTCTGTAGTTCCCACTCCCTTCTGTAATGGGAGTTACCCTGCTTATATGCCAATTCTCTAGCACACAACTGTTTGTAAGTATAGGTTGCAGAGCTTTAACAGTTGCTCTGCAGTTTCACATCTCAGTCACTTCAAAGATTTCTGCTGAGCATCATCCAGTTCTTCTGACTTGTCTAACACCTGTTTGGTCTAATTCTTTCTCTGTATTCATGTCAAATTTGTCTAGCTCCTTCAAACATGCAAAAATCTGTTACACTCTCTCCAATGTCTTGCTTATCCTTGAGTACTGTTATACTGTGGCCGTCAAATTCCCTGTTTGTCTTCCTCCTTCTGATGAAGAAGCAGAAAACTCTTTACTAGCAACTTGAGCATTCTTTTCAAGGCACTCTTCAATTTTTTTCTAGTCTTCACAATTTGTAGTTACATTTGAGCTGCCACATTTTACAGGCCTTCTTTCTCCCTGCATTTGGGCAAGCTTTCCACTTTCTATAATGCTGACCTTTCCTTATGACAGCATTCTTAACTTTTCTATCAAGACAAGTAGGGCTTTTACTGGACCATTTGCAGGTTTGTTTTCTTTTAGTTTTGTTTTAGTTTGTCCCTTTTATATGACTACTGTTAATAGCAAACATTTTTATAGCACCTTTCCTCAGATCTCTAAGTACTTTACAAAGGAGATAAATAGCACTAGCTCTGTTCTTGAGAATGGGAAACAGGTGGTGAAATGGCTTGTCCTAAGCCTTGCAACTAGCAGAACCAGAAATAAAATCCTCCTCAGTACTAATAGTCATAGCATACACCAACAGGATGGAATTCACATGCATGTTTGCAGGCTATAATGGCTATCCATCCAGCCATTTCAGATTTGCTTTGCTAAAAGTCCTCTCCAAATTATACATGGCTTAGTGAGCACTAACAGCAATAAAATCTCTTCAAAACATGCAGGTAAACAGGAAAGTAAATCTAGGATAGATTAATAAACAACTGACTTTTAAATTAAATAAAAAAACAAAGCTGCTGCAAACTTCCTTCTGAACTAATAATGAGAGTTGCAATGGTAAATGGTTTACCATAGCTGTAAAAAATGCATTAACATTTTAATACGTAACTGGGACATGGTGAACTCAATTTTGCAATATTCCATGATTCATAAAGAAAATTTATGAAATATGGTTGATAGTGTGACCTATAATCAAAAATAATCATTAAGGTTAGTCGAAAAAGAAAACATATGTCAGGGATTTGTGATAAATGACAAGCACTGATGAGATCCTGACCAAAATAGGCTGTAATGTGCTAGAATTCAATTTTAAAACAGCTCATTGGACCTCATTCTCATTTACATGGAGATTCCTTCACACTGCTTGGCTGAAGAAATAGTTGTAAAGTAAATAAGAATAAAACTCATTGGCACTAGGTGATCCTTGTAACTATCATTTAATCCCAGTAGTGTAGGTAATCACTTCAGTGTGAGATCTATTATAACTCCACTCCAGCTTGAATTTAAACAAACAGCCAAGGAAAAGGGAGAAGAACTAAGAAGAAAGGAGAAAGCAATGCAGAAAGACAGAAATTCACATTTAATATTTTTAAAGAAATAAAGTGAAAGTTGGAAACAAAAAGAAAGGGAAAGACTCCAAGAGTTCATGTAGATGAACACATTTTCATCTTGATCTCAGTTTATCACTTGATACAACTGCATACAATTTTGTGCAATATACAAAGAATTTATTTTCATTTCCTAAAGTTATATTCTGCGGAGATTTTGTTTTGCATCAGGATGTAACAGTCCTGGCTGGCTTCCAAATGCGTTTTAATCAGAAACAGGTCTAGAAACCAATATCCACAGTAACAATAAACTACATCAGAATAGCCAGGATCAGCAAGCCACAGAGCCCATTTCTGGTGAGTGATGACAAGTTTTACATACACATCTCTGAACTTGGTCTACAAAGAAGATTGGTAAACTAAAAACACTAATTGCAGATCTTATTTTAGCACAGAATCTAAGGCAGTGGCTTCTGAAATGGGAGCTGCTTTTTTACTTGGAATCACAAGGTCAGACATGCAAACAGAAGGTGAGAACAAAAGGGAAAATTCTAGCAATTGCTTCTTTAAGAAAGTGTGTGTTTAGGGGTTTTGTTGGTTTTGGTTCAACACCATCTTACAGAATTGCAGTCAGACCAACCCATTTTTCTATTCTAGGATTTCTGAAGAATCTATATTTCTAGGATAGTTTGGCTTGCGTGCTTTCTGAGATCTTCAGGATAATTAAAACATTGCAACTTTATCTTTGCTAATAAAAATGTTAATGTTCTTAATTCATACTCACAGGTTAGTATTAAATATTTTGAGCTTAAATTCTTGTGAAGACAAGACACTTGCAGTTTTGCCATCACTTAGCAAGTTAAGGTAAACAATTTCCTCTTAAGTTTTATAGTAACCCATTAAAATATGTAAAAGTATAAGCCATTTGTCTTTATCTGTTTTTTGCCTCAAAGTAGTTTCCACAACAATACATGTTCTTCTCAAAGACACACGTAAAAGACCCCAGTTTTCTCCTTCTTCTAATGCTAACATCATATACTCCATTCATTTCAAAATGACTTTTACATGAGAAGCATACACAACTGGCGATTCATATATATCAACCCCAATCAATGCAGTTAAAGTAGTTTTAATAGTAACACTAAGAGCTAGATGAGTAATTGATTTTTGATTCCACAATCAAGTATGAGAAAAATCTAAGCAAAAATGTTACAAATCAATACCCCAGAAAGGACTGGTCCTGTGAACTGTCTCAGGTGCTCTTAGAGCAGCTATCGTCAGGTCAGCATCTCCCCTTCACATGTAGCTGTTCCTGCTTGAATTCTTCCTAAACTACTCAACAATGACGAAACAAACAGCACACACGGTAGTCATAAAATATTACAGGCATCCCAATATCCTTCACGTGTCCTTTATGACACTTTTTTCAAACTACAGGTCAGGAGAAGAAAGCTGTGCTGTGATTGCCAGGGATGCATAAGCTTCATAAACAGAACAAAGACCAGCACTGAATATTATTTCTGCATCAGTCACGTTGTCATAAAACAGGGCTGTGATAACAAGTTATACTGTACACACACTGCTAAGAATATGCATACTCACTATTTTTACTTCTTCCTCTAGCTATTTTTCTTTCCATGAGGCTATTCAAAATTGCTATCTCCAATTCCATTGCTTCTGTAAGCTCCTATTTCTGGGAAATATAAACACCAAATACCTTGTTGCAGCAAGAAATAATGAACTACAGAGTGAAATGAAATTTTGTATTTTAAACAAATACTCAGAATAAATCAAATCTTTGGGTTTAAAACCAGTTTAGACTACATATTATTGACTTTGGGACTTTATGGCAACAAGAATGCTTGATGGATATACTRCAAGAATCATTTCTTTCCACTCTTGATCATGGCATTTGTGCAGAGAGGAAACACCATAGCTGGTGGAGCACATGAGAGAAAGTTGTTGAACCATTCTGTATTCATTACTGAGGCCTAATAGGTCTCAGATTACAATGCAAAATGCACCTGCATTAGATGACATTCTAGCAATAGACATGCAGAGTGAACCAAATAGATCTTCCTAATGTCATATAAGTCATTTCTTCTTCAAAAGGGTGAATGGCATCGATAGGCACATATATATTATTCACAAGTTAACAATTTAACAATAAATAATTCACAGCAATTGAACTGGTACTTTTCATGCATCAGAAAATACCTTGACATTGTAAGTGACATCTTTATTATTGAGTCCTGAAGTGCTACCATGTTCTCAGGGCACACAGTACAAGCACACAGACTGGAKGAGGGCAACAGAATCCCTCACAGATGTGCCAAAGCAGAGCAATGCAGAAACTGAGAGTCTCTCCCACCTGACAGCAGGACACATTGCAATGGGACAAGAGTGGATTCCTCTGTAGAGACAGGTAACATAAAAGCAGAAATGGAACTGATTGCTACTTGGCGTGCTACTTCTGATTTTAATTTTTTCATTAGCCTTATTGTCCCTGTTTGCCTAAAATAACAATAGCTTTAAAATTCCATTTCTTAATAGAGTGAGTCAGTCTCTTATAGAATACTCAAGGGCCAAATATCCTAATTTGTGTACCTCTACATTAGCTGAGATAGAAAATAGAGGTGATTTTTTTTTAAGAGGAAGCTTCTGTATATTTTTATATTTTTAACAGAAAAACTTTATGTCTAATAAAAGGATTAAGTACAAACAGCAAGCTGTGTATATATCAGAAATATTTTCTTTGAAAATGCTATAACTTAATTAAAGCCATCTACTAAAAAAAGTATTTCCTGTGGATTTGTAGTTGTATGCCAAGCTTTTGCCTGAAGTAAATTTTTACTGATGACTTATAAACTTCTGAATATAGAAACAGAAACAATTGTAATGAAAATATTTGATTTCAGTATCTTATTAGCCTATGAAGAAGCACCACTATAAGGCCTTTTAATTTGCATAGCTCTTCAATATTTTATTAAAGTATTTTAAACATGTTCTAAATAAACTTAACAATCACACTTAGTACTAATATATTGCATTTTCAGCTTTTTTTTCCAGAAATCATTCAATTTTAGATTAAAATTATCTAGGTTATTTTGCTACAAATATAGTGAGAGTTGTAGTTCCTTCACATTTGTCTCAGAAACTCTTTCCACTTAAAATATTTTCCATTGCTCCTCACTGTCCGTAAAAAGCTGGTACAGACTTTCTATGATTAACTGATAGAAAGGAGCTTGAGAAAGACTGGGTGAGACTGGATATCTCTAGACCCTCTAAGTAACATCACCACAGGGGATAACATATTTATTTCTTTTTGTCTTCAGTATCTGATGACTTCCACTTTCTTTTACAGTCCTGGATCATAAGGATGTGGGAATTCTTTAGGCCWTTCAAGTTACAATAATGAAAATGAAAAAAGTTAAGAGAAGTGGTAAATGATTTGTTAAAAGACTTGAAAACTGTGGAGAGTGTTAAAATCCACAAATGCAAAAATAGTCAATATAAAAGCAAGAGAGGTATAAGGAATAAATACACTTAGCTCTATTACCTAAGCAAGAATAAAGTTAGAATGAAAGCCTAGGACTACAAAAAAGAAACCAAGATTATGAATGGAAAGTGATGTTTTTCACATAGATAATATAACCATGGCCTTAAAATAAATATTTTAATGTGAATACATAAACTCAGAAAGAATTGTTTCAGTTCTCCTGGGGTTTTTTTGATTGATTTCATTATGTAAATAACAAATATACCTGGCTTATTAGTCCAATTCCATATTTAGATAGCTTAACCCTTCTAATCATGACTCAGCCACCATATCAGAAAATTGTGAATAGTTGTGCAACACGGAAAAAATGAAACAGTGAAACTGCATCTAATGAGAGCATCAGCAACTTCCATACCATGTGTTATGTTCAAAGGCAAAAGCAAGAAGCTAATCTATTATCATACATTGACAGTAACATGCAAGACAATGGGAACACCTGAAAGGAAAGAGTAGTGCAAACTATTAAGTTTAAAATTAGATTTAGAAATGAAAATTGAAAATTTTCAGAAAAAAAAATGGTTCTTCAGCTCAAATGTTACCATCACTTAACGTATGTCTGGAAAACCTGAGAAACTATCCTAAATATACATTTGGGATACACAGGAGATATGGATGAAAGTAGATGTTTCTGGTAAGAGTGAGTACTTAAAGGAATCTATAAATATGTTATACACACATGCATGCGTGTGTTTATGTATATACATGTGTATTTATATACACATATGTTATGTAAGAGTTACTGTCATTCACAAAATTGTAGTTTTTAATATTTTTTAATGTCATACCTTTAGAGTTCTCCTAGTAAGAAAAGAAAAAAGGTAGAACATCTGCAATGGGATTCTCAGCATTAATGTTTGGCAGCAGCAAGTATACAAAAAGAGATCTGACAGAAAAAAAAAATCCCCTCTCAACCAGCGCAGAAAGGGGATTGTACTGGGTTTTGCAATACAGAGGACTAAAATGCAGTCCACGCTAAAACAGTTCTTGTGGAACATCATTCCAAATATACATGACATCTGACAGCTTGGAGAGGATGCTGATTTTGTAGATGAAGACAGCACTGGAGTTGAAGGGGGAAATAGAGGATTAAGATGTTTTAGAGAATCTTTCCCAAGAGAAACAAAATGCTGGCTTTCCTATATATAATTCATATCTCACCTAGTTATTTATAACTATCACAGATATCTGGTAATCAAAACAGTCTGGATTGATTCTTGACTATGAAGCATGATTGCCTCGTGTAATGTCATATATTGTTTAATTGTTCACCTACTGATTAAGAACAGTTGTTTGTTGAATACTTTTAAAGAATACCAAATTTAATGCAATCAGAAGAAAACTGTCAGTGTATTTTTAAACTGTTTAACCAACTCCAGCAAACTTATATGAATCATGGAAGGAATATTTAGTAATTATTTGTATCACTAAACATTTTTCAGTTCATTTTGAAGAATATAATTTAAGAAATTTTATGCATCAAAGCACCAAGGAAAAGTCAGGAAAAAAATAGGAGAGGAAAGGACATAACATGGAAGGGTAACATAACTTTTTTTTTTTTTCCCACTTTTATCCTCATTCTCCAACCAGATTCTCTCTCAGATCTTTCAAAGCAATTAAAAGTGACATGGTGATGTGTCAAATTTGGCAGATATATGAGTGGAGACATGCATATATACAGTATAATAACAATGTACTAATGGTGATGATAGCTGGTAATGAAGTATCATTATGGCATTTTAATGTGACTTATCATTACTACTCCTATTGATTTGTAAGTAAACAGTATCTTCAAGAAACATAACCCAACCTGAGATCTTCCTGGAGACAGATATTTACCACTGTATAGCAATACCTGTTGGAAATACAGGTGTTTCATTTCAGATTTRCCAGTAACTTGATAGCAGTCAGATAGTGTTTGTGTTTAGGGAACAAAGGCTCTCGGTAAAAGAGACAGAGTAAAGTTTTCAGTTTCACCACTTCAAAGGAGACTTAAAAACATTTTAATCCCTTCTTAGATCCTAGTGACTGCTGTGGTCTAAGCTTTTTCCAGGCTGCTCATACAACAAACTCCAGGGCCACATCTTCCCTGTGCTTCTAGATGCTCATTAAACTTTCAGATGACACAAAACAGACTTTGCATGCAGCACAAACAAAAGAAGTATAAGTATCCCTCACTTTCTCCTATTCACAGAACATAAGGGCCAAACCTTGGTCATGCTGTCTTATACTTTTGTATCTTAGCTATCAAAAGCCTGATGCTGAAAAAGCTAACCAGAAGTTATACACACACAAAAGGAAAAAGCGATATATTATTTGTTGTAAAGTATGGAATGAAGATTTTCTCTTTTGGGTTGCCTGAGTTTAGTAATCAGATTGCTACCGTTAGAGTTTATGCCTAATCACATGTTTAGTAAATTAGCAAAAAATATCAGCAATTAGATAGTCAAAACRAATCTCTTCACATATCCAGCTATATAGCTGGTATTACTGGTAGAAAAACACATACTGAAATATTTGGATTAGGTTGAATTGCCTGTAGAAGGACATCCCACAATCTCTGATCTACCAAAGATAGAGAGCACATCTGCTGGAGGGAACTGCTGACTGACAAGTTAATTGTTTGGGTACTTCTGGTATTCATTCCCCAGATTTCACATATGTTCTAGTAAATAAATCTCTGCCTTGCAGACAGACTGTACCCTGGCTTTTCTTGAAGCTGGGAGGATCACAGGGAAGGGGGGAAAGGAGGGAAGAGAGAGGGCAGGTTTTTAGCACTGTGTCTGACTGGTACAAATAGGAAAGGGCAATTCACCAAAAAGAGTAGGTATACTCTATTCCTCTCTTGGCACAGACTAACAGTCACAGAAATTATGAAATCTGTTCAGCTGATGTGTATCAGAAGGCCTGGCATACATTTGATGATCTGAGATATATCGAAATAGTATAGCTTTTTCATCCACCGTCTGACTCATACCACACCAGAATTAGGCTTTATGATTTGCTTTGGGTGTAGTTGAACTTCTTCTCTGCCATTGAGACTTAAAGTTGTAATTTTCCCCTATTGCAGAGGAATTAGGACAGTGCATGTTTTTCTATTTTCTCTATACCAGTTCAGCATCCTAGTACATTAGGAAGGTTATGTTCACATTGTCAAAAACCATAGAAGGTAAAATCTGGTGCAGGTACTTTCCCAGGGGAGAGATCTAGCTCTCTAGTAAGCCAGGGATGAAAACAAAGTTAATAGAAGTCTCTTAAGGAGACTGAGAAATTATGCTAACATCATATGCAGCAGAGATAAAATGTTCCCTTCAGCCCTCCCTGAGTACCTATTGGAAGAGAGTTCACTGGTTGAGTGAGGGCTGTTGTCCACCATTCCCTACAGCATGATAATAATTAAGGAAAGAAAAATGGTCTGCAAAATATGACCTCCTCTCTGTTATTTTAATACAATTATATTCTAATTAAACTGCACTGCTCACATCTTGCCCTTTTTCTAATAGGCCAGAGCTGACTTCAGCCCAAGGTGTTAGCTCTCAATAAAACTCTAATGAAGAGTATGGCTTTCACACAATAAAAYAGGTCAAGCTAGAAGCAGAAGTCAGTTCCAGGGACAAAAACAGTCATTGTGATTTCAACACTGCAGTGCCCAAAAGTTAACCACCCAAATACAGCCACCTACTACCCTGCTGGGGGAATACTCTCTATGTATTCAATATAATATTGAATAATAATAACAATGCTCTATATATATTCAACCTAATATAATCAACAACAGTGAGTTAAGTTCCTCAGTTTAGGTTTTAGAATAACCAAACTACTGAATATTAGGGAAGAGAGGTAYATCCATAATTCTCTTTCTCACTCTTTTTCAATGCCACAATGGGCATAAAAGGATTGACTTAGATGCCAAAATCATACTTATGAACACAGAGAGAAAAATTACTGTTTTCTGTTAAATCACTACGTATTATGACAACCTTTTGTGTAAAATAAACACAGTAGCCTGTGATAGGACCTGCTTTTACAACTTTCCTGGAATGAAARAAAGATTAGATCCATTGTTAACATTTACRAAAATCCCTAAACCTTACCAGTACTGTTGAAYTGCTAAAGACATTTTACAATTTGATTTATTCAGATTTTTTTCAGCCAAATTTGCAGTCATATTTTTAATTTCCTCTCAGCTGTCTATTAGTTTTGTTACAAATCTTTCCTGAAGAAAGCAGACTGAACGGAGAGCTTGCCTTGTACTACCTTCTGCAAAAGTAAGGGGAGAGGCAGACATTATTTTTTAGCCTTTGGTACAACGCAGCAATTAAGATCACCAAAGCTTTTCAATGCTGCCTCATAAAAGGGGCATTTTTATAAGTCTGATGAAATAACATCTCTAGATTCTAAAGCCAAGTCTGACATTTCTGATCTTCAGGTAACTTTTACAGTATTTTTATGAAATCTAAATGAAAAGAAACACTGAGCAGTTACAGAGCACAGCTAACAGAGACAAGCAAGAGATGCAGTAGTTTATGCAGCAGTTTCTGGGCTCTGTTTAGGTCTTCTGRGATAATTTTTGGAGATTGTAAGAGATTTCTGGGAACCCTCTGAGGAACTAGAGGATACTTACTGCTAAGGATAGCTATGTAAGGACAGCTACAGGAGGCCTTAACTTTTCCTGTGCAGCTTAGCAAGGTCTAGCTCTGTGGGTTGCTCCTGATCAGAGGGAGTTGGGACCTTTGTTCCAACTGACCCTTGGTTAGAGAGAGAGAGACAAGCACCCTTTTAGCCAGTGCTAGGGTCTAGGCATATATAAGAGCCAGGCTGAGAGCATTGCTCCTAGAGTGCAGTCAACAGTTTGTGCAGCAGTTCATGCAGTGGGTTGCAAAGAAGGGATCATTGCCTCTGTTCAGATCAGCATACATATTCTCAGATACAGTCGTGAACATAGGGCAYGTTCCCCAGTAGCTTTTAGAGTTGCTGTCCCTGCCGTCTTGGAGGCTTTGACCTTGATAGACCTTATGATGGAGGATGCAGCTCTGCAAGTCACGCAGGGACAGCCCAGGGCCTCTTTGCAGGGCTGGGGCTGAGAGTCTTCTTTCCTGCGGAATGCCTGCTGTTGCCAATAAGTTGCATCTCCAGGTAAAAGAGTTACAGGAGGAAGTCAGCAGGCTTTGTAGCATCAGAGAAGATGAGTGAAAGATAGACAGGATACTTCCAGAGACCCTATAGCTTCAAGAGCCAAACCCCCAAAAGCAATGGAGATGCATGTGGAGTCTGTACCTTGTGGGACAGTAAGTGGTAACTTTGGGGAAAATGAAGGGTGGAAGCTTGTGAGTTCTTATACTAGGAGGAACGCTCCTGTTCTTCCTGAAGGCTTGTAGCTACTGAACAGGTTCACTGCACTCAGAACTGTGGAAGAGCTGACTGTGCTTTGAGTGAAGCATCTGGGCTGACAGACCCTGAGCCACACAGGAGTACCCAGAGGAAGTGGTGAGCGATTATAGTGGGTGACTCCCTGTTGCATGGGACAGAGGTACCCATCTGCTGACCTGCCCCCTGTCTAGAGAGGTTTRCTACTTGCTTGTGGCTCAGATCTAGGTTGTTGTAGAGAGCTTGCCAAAGCTTGTCTGCTCTGCTGATCTTTCATGAGGACTCCAATGATACTGCCAAGGGCAACTTGAAAAGTACCAAACATGACTACGGAGCTCTGGGGGCAGTGGTCAAGGGTATGGGGACCCGGGTAGTTTTCTCCTCCGTCCTGCCAGTGAAGGGAAAGGATGTGAGGAGGAGTAGAGGATGCTGCAAGTCAAGAATTGGCTGCACAACCGGTATTAGCAACCAGGTTTTGGTTCCTATGACCATGGRACTGTGTTTCAAGATGAATCTGCTTGGGAGAGGTGGGATCCACTTCGTTAAGTGGGGCACATACCTCTTTGCCAGCAGGCCAGCCAACTTGGTAAGGAGGGCTTTAAATTTTAAAAGATGCTGGAAGAGAAGAGTTGCAGAGACCACACAATCAATGAAATAGGGCTTAAGTGGGGGACCTCAAGCATTTGCATGCAGGCAAGGAAGTGCCTGCAAGATTAGACTATTGGGAAGCCTTTTGTGCTCCTTCTTGGAAATCAGCMTGCTCAGATGCCTCTCAGAACTGCCCGTACACAAATGCATGCAGCCTGAGGAACAGAAGGAATCAGAGATGTGTGTGCAGTTACAGGGGTATGATTTCATTGTGATTATGAAAATGTGGTGAGATAGTTTGCCTGACTGGACTGCTGTGATGAATGAATACAAGCTCTTTAGGAAGGACTGGTCAGGAAGGTGAGGAGGGGCAGTCACCCTTTATGTGAGAGAGCAGCTGGAATGTATAGAGCTCTGCCTAGGGGTGGATGATGGGCTAGCTGAGAGCTTATGGATAAGGATTAAAGGGCAGACTAACATAGGTGTCACTGTTGTGGGTGTTTGCTACAGGCCATCTGATCAGGAAGAAGTAGATGAGGCCATCTACAAACAACTGGAAGTAGACTCATGTTCACAGGCCCTAGTCCTCATGGAGACAATGCCCTTTGACATAATGGCATATAGCCCTAGAAGGAAAAGGGGTCCAAGAAAACTGGTTAATACTCAAAGATCTCCTCCGAGCTCAAGAACAGTCTATCCCAAGACGTCAAGCAAAGGGGGTGTAGCAGGACATCTGCATGGATGAACAAGGATCTCCTGGCAAAACTCAGACAGAAGAAGAAAGTTATACAGAAGGTGGAAGTATCCTGGGAGGAATATAGGGAGGTTGTCTGCATATGCAGTGATAGCGCCAAGGCCCATCTGGAATTTAGTCTGGCAAGGGATGTCAAGGACAACAAGAAGGCTTCTATAAATACATCAGTACTGCAGTCGGAAGACAAGGAAGTAGGATGATTAGGGAAATTGTGGGTCCCTAATCATTAGGGTGCAGTGGTCCTGATGACAAAGGATAAAGAGAAAGCAGAGATATTGAATGCCTTCTTCTCTTCAGTCTGACTGAGGTGGCAAGACTGGACCTCAGGAATCCCAGGCCCTAGAGACCAGGGAGAAAGTCTGGAAAAGACTTTCCACTTGATTGACCAAAGAAGGCCAATGATCTCCTGGGCTGCATTAGGAAGTGTCCTCTAAAYGGTGTCCTCTAAAACTAAGCTGATATTTTTCTTTCAGAGGTATTAGAGGATCTTATTAAAAACAGAAAACACATTAGTATAAATTTTCCAAGCTTCTAAGTACTTAGAAACTTAAATATTGAAAAATCAATCTATCATTTCAGCTGTTGGAAACTTATACTAAAGAAAGTTAATCTCCACTTCAATGTAATTTCTATTCAAGTGGATCATATTTGAGAGTGATCACATTTGGCGCCACATACRGCAGTGAAGAGCTGATCCTGCCATAGAAAAGGATTGCTGTGCCTGCATGATATCTCCCAAAGATGCTCAGTGTCGCAAAAAAGAAGAACATGGGAAAACAATTAGGAGCTAAACTAGAATTGTGGAATGAAAACAGTGGTCTGAAAACAATCCCATACACCCATTGCTAGTCAGGGCTTAAGGCAACCAAAAAAACTAACCTTGTAGTGTACACAGCTTTGAATACTATTAATTTTGAACAMGGTCATTTCAAATGCTTAGTGTGATTCCCTAAGGGGCAGGTGGTGCTATACCAAACTGCATGAAAAGTGTTGGTTCACTGGGCAGGATCAGTGTCTGCTCACTGGGTCTGAAGATGCACAAAGCACAGCAGCTTACAGCACCCAGACCACTTTTAACATTTGTTTCTTTAGCAATGAGTTCATTTCCTACCTAGTGATAGTCTTGATCTTTTTGCAGTACACTTATTACAGGATCAGCTATAGTTTTCCCACCAGTCCAGAAAAGAAGTAGTGCATTGCTGGGAGGCACTGAAACAGTCTGCAGGACATATTGTGAATTAAAGCTCTGAACCTTGCCATCTTTTAAAGCACTACAGAGGCCAGGGAGGAGGAATTAAGCCAGGCTATTCAAGCTCTAATTTAGTCCTATGTTTACATGAGTTTCCCACTCCTAGCTTAAATGAAAACATATTTATGCCTCAGTATTTATATGCTTTCTGTCAGCTAAATTAAGGGAGGCAATAGCTCTAGCTTAAAATAAGTAAGCACAACAGAGCATGATGAAATAAGGTCCTGTTGTAAAGTAGCTGACACCAGGTCAATATGATAGCCTTAACAAATAAAGGAATCAGTAAATTCTTTTGAATTTGACATTTCTGATCTCCTGTGCACATGCCTTATTTGTATATCTTTTGAAAGATATAATACACATATAGCACATAAAACAGAGACATTCAAAATGACACAGAAGAGCTTAAAGAAACATGTTTAAAAAACTAAAGTCAAAAGATAAATATGATTGTAGTTCTTCATGCTAAAAACATTACATCTGTTAGCATTCTACTTTATAATGAAATATAGATATGTTGAACTAACACATCCTGATCTAAGAAAATATTAAAAACAGTAAGGAAGATTGTGTTAATGGAACAGAAGTACAGGCAATGATGGAAGTGGAGACTCTACTTTCATTAAGGTCATCAGGTATGCTCTGGGAAACTTAAGKCTAAGATATCCATAGATTAATGTATATCCCAATTGCAGCTGAGGACATTTTTTCAGCTTGAGTAAGGTAAAGAAAAATACTTGACTAAAATACCTGTGCATAGACACCTAAATTCAATGTTTGCAYGTTTTTTGAACTGAATCCTACTCTTCATCCTAATAATCCTGTAGCCAGAAATAGCCTCACACTCTTTATGACCAGTTTCTCAAGTGGAAAAACATTTGCAAGATCACTGCATTTTCAGTCAGAGAGGGGCAGAGCACCTTGGAAGTAATTCCTTTCCAAATGTACTCCACTATTTGGGACCTAATGAGCTGGCCTGGATCAAATTTCTGTCTCTGTCACTAATGCAAAGACAGGCACTTTCCTAGCATAAATAAGGATGATGACCTGATGGAAAGTCTACACTGCTGCGTGGAGATGCTGTAGAGACCACAGAATGACAGAATAGTTCAGGTCGAAGGGGACCTTTGTCGTCTAGATCAACCAGACTACACAGGGTTGTGTCCAGTCAAGTTTTGAATGTSTCCAAGGATGAAGGCTCCACAACATCTCTGGGCAACCTGTTCAACCATTGTTCAACCACTCTCACAGTAAAGAATTGTTTTCTTATGTTTAAACTGAGTTTCCTCTGTTTCAGTTTGTGCCTGTTGTCTCTTGTCCTGTCACTGCACACCACTGAGAAGAGCCTGGTCTCGTCCTTTGACACCCTCCCATCAGACAYTTATACACATTAATAATATCCTCCTGAGCCCTCTTCTCCGGCCAGAACAGTTCCTAATCATCTTCGTGGCCCTTTGCTGGATTTGTTCCAGCAGGTCCATGTCTCTCTTGAACAGCCCAGAACTGGACCCAGTACTCCAGATATGGTCTCACCAGTGCTGAGTAGAGGTCCCTCAGCCTGCTGGCAACCCTTTTTCTAATGTGGCCCAGGAGGATCTTTCCAGTCAGTACCTAAATATTACATTTGTTTTCAAGGTTATGTGTTGACATTTTGGCATGCTGCCATATTTTAACTTTCCTGTGGTCCATTATATTAATAAGATAATGGACATAAAAGGTGAAGAATAATGCAGTAATGAAAACAGCTTCTATAAATAAGAGAAGAAATGACTGCAGATACTGGACTACATACTTTTTTGATTGGATTTAAATGGGTAAAAACAATTCTTGGCATWGTGAGACAATATTATGGGCAAAGAGCATTATGTAGAAAGAATAAGTGGAATCATAAAATACAACTATATCTGAACTTGATTGTATAAATTATGGCTTGACATCCCCATCCATCTTATCGTTTATTTGTATAGAATTTTATTTTTATAGAATTTTCTTTTCTAGTTATATAACTATTCTAGTTATATAACTATGACATAATTATTCCTGAAGAAAGAGAAACTTCCTGATCCTGCCTTGAGTCATCTTTTCTTTTTGAGAAAACATGAAGAGATGTAAGTAAAGTGTTTTTCCTCCTTACACAAAAGTAAATATCACATGACTCACTATAACAATATACTCATATATTCACAACTTTATTTAGCTTACTACAAACTTTTTTTTAAGACATGGAACACTTTTYTTCTTCATCCTAAGTGATGAGCAAATTGTAGTTATTATATCAAAAGATTCAAAACAATTATTGTAKTGAAGGGATGTTTTAAGGTGTTTTTTCATTCTACTTTGCTGTTACTTTTTTCTTAATGACTCCTGGTCTTTAGTTTTGCTTTGTTTCTAGGTGATGAYAGAACCCACTTGTTTCCTCAGCTAAGAGAAATGAATGGAAGGCAAGTTCTGTAAAGACAGGAGGATGCACAAGACAGAAYGCAAGAGAGGCTCTTGCTAAACCCTCCTGTTAAACACTTCTTACCTCTCAATAGCCAGGAGACAGAAACTGGACACACTTACTTATACAGTCAGGTTACATAGGAGGTAAACCAAGACATTAAAACAAACAATGTATAGAAATGCTTCATTGTTACAGTTTGCAGCTGACATACAGTGGAAATGAAAAACCTACTCCTGGGACTAAAAGATATGARATTTCCCTGGTGGATCTATCTACACACAAAAGGGGCACCTAAGGTCTTTGGAGACTAATGTCCCCTTTTAGTGCTCATGGATCACAACCAAAGAAGAGATGGATTAAAAAGCCTAGGCAGTATCAGACTGCCTGAAAAAAAAATGCACTGAACTAAATGCTATAAAACAGTGAATCTAAAAGCTCTGCCTTACTCTTTTAATATAACTGTGGCTAATCAGTGTATGCTCTCACCACCAGAAACAAGCCACACTGCTTTCTCCCTCACAGCATAAGATTCCTGCAGTCTAATGTCTTTTATTTTGTTCTCTTCCTTTGCTTCTCTTTCCAAAGGCTTCTAATTCCCAGTCAATTAATATTGAATACAAGACTTAACCTAATAGCAGGATAATTTGCAAAGTGCTTTGAAATTCAGTGCAAACCATTCAATAAGGCTAATGTTCTTTTCTTACTTAAAAAAGAATGAGATTCCCTCCAATTACTTCCCCTATCAGCAGTTCACTTTTGAAAGATTTTTTAATTATAGGTGTACAATGAAAATAAAATTAGCAGGCATTTGAGGGAAAAAATAGTTTTAATGCATACCTTGTTAGTCTAAGCGACACCACAGATTCCCTTGTGTTTGAAAACCTTTCACAGATGATTTCTGAGTTTGGCATTATATTATTAATGTTTTACTGCTGTGAAAGAAAAAAGTTCTTTCTTCTTTCTTCTCTAGCCTCCTTTCAGTATTTTTCTGGGAAATTTTACTTCATGAGAATAGTCACTAACTGTTAGAGAAGAACAACAATGGCAAAAAAAGTAAAATTAGCCCTTCTTCWAAACTGTATTATTGATTTTATAATCATTTTTCCTCTTCAGAAGAAACAAAGGATTCATTTACAGTTGATCCCACACACAAAATGGGTTTATTTAGAAAGCCCATTTATGGCTTCAGTCTCCTGGCCTATAGTAATGCATGTCATATTTTAACTGCACATGCGCATTAAGCCTGAAAAGTTGGCTCTGAATTCCACTCCACAAACCCTACAGAGCTGAGTGGTTTGTGTTTCTTGCAGAAGTACTATGTTTCCACATCAGTTCTGTGCAAATTAGACATATTTTTAGCTTGAGAATCTCCTAGGGCTTCCCAGTGAAAACCTAGTCCAGATTCAAGAAAACACTAAAACATGAACTTAATTAYATATTTAAAAGCTCACTTGATTTGGCATTAGTGCTAACAAATATTAGTCCTAATAACCAGTTTCCTGATTATCATTTCTACAAGTGATCATCCGTTTATCTTCTTTATTATCAATTTCAGATAGTTTCCCTGTCCATTCTTGAGCCACAACCTCTGCTAGAAGTTTCTGACCTCTCCATCAGAAGGTGGTAACACAAGCCATCAGCTCATCAGTCTGCATAAGTGAGGCAATGTCAACACGAGCAAAGGAAAAGGAGGGAATGGCARAGGAGAGAACAGGAAAGGCTCGTTTCCGCTATGCCTTCTGAGTCATGCAAGCAAAGTATATTTCCCTGAAAGGAGTGGTCCACCTTCACAGCTGTATGGCTTCTGGTACTCAGTTCTGTCTTGAACTTAAGTCTACCAYGTAGGCACGCATCTAGGCAAAAGATGAACAACAAAAACAAAACATCCTTTTTTATGAATGAATAAGAAACTTGGCCACATTTTGCAATATGAAGAGAGAGAAGGTGCTGTGATGTACTTCAGCTAACCATCTCAGTTGGATGATCTAGTGAGGAGATGGAAATTCTGCACAGATCAGCCGTGATGAATGATCCCATTTTAGTAAAGAGCAGTAATAGTGGAGAACAAACCTAAAGGAACCTGAAGAAAACAGAATTATGAACTTAATTTATGCTTCATTGTTCCCCCTCCCCAATGTTTCCATTACAGTATAACCTACAGACTTTATTTAGAGTCTTGATATGTCAGACCATAGAAAGAAGTACAGCAATGACAATCTGTTGGTGGAATTGTGGAGACCTTCAAAACTCAGACTGAATTTGTTCAGTTTTTCAAATGAAAAGATTTATTTGCTATCTTCAAAAGAGTAATAGCAGCAGCATCACTCTCAATGCATAGCTACCAAACAAACATAGCTGACATTTTTAACAAGGTTGTTCAACAAGATGAATTCAAGAAAGACTACCACAGAGTGCTCAAGAAAGACAGAAACTACAAGGCAACCAAATGCGCTGTTCCCAGTGAGGAACAAACAGCCAGGCACAGAAGATCCTAAAGGCATAGAAAGATCACAAGCATACCGTAAATTCATAAGGCAGTGCTGTTCAAAGACAGCTCTCACTTAAGGATGGGTACTAGGAGGTCTCCTGTAGGACATGAGAGGTAGTTATTTTCGCCCTATTTACTGKCAGTAGAAGGGCTCTACTGAAGGACTCAGGCTCATTTTGGATTCCTTCCTCTTAAGAATGATGCTAATAAGTTGAAGAATCCAGAGAAGAGAACTGGGAAAAACATACAGATGCAAAAAGATACAAAACATAGTATATGAGAAAAAAGTGGAAGATGTGTTTAGTCTAAAAAAAGAATGAGCTGACTAATAGAAAATATAACTGTCTTCCATTAGTGAAAAGCAGTTATAAAAAGGAAGATGAACATTTTTTTTCTCATACATAGGGGGAAGGACAAGAAGAAATCAGCAAAGACTTAAGGTTTAGAGACTAATAAAAATGTTCTAATGAAGAGTAATGAGGCACTTCAGCCAGCCACCCAAGGATATGATGAAACATTCTTCACTGTTTTTAAGAACAGATTAGACAAGTACATGTTAGTTTTACTTGATTCAGCTTCACGGTAAAGATGTCCTGAATTCTGGAGTTTCTTTCTGACTACATGTATTTATGATCCTTTCCTCTTTTATGTTACCCCAAAAAGTACTTTCAAAATACTGYGGTGATTACACTTATTTGAAAAAGGATAGCCATACTTGCTATGCAATGTCAAGTTGATGCTGCAAATAACACAAGCTAAAGGATTCTCTTAYGCTTCTTTTGTGATCCATTGAATAGTTTCTGCCTTTGCAGTTCTTTGGGAAAGAAGGTTTTCAACACCATGAATTCACCTTTCACATATCTCCAATACAATGCCCTTTCTCCTCTTAACTACAACAAAAAAGGACTTTAATCAAATATCCTTAAAAAGAGATCTGATGTGTAAAACTAATATATTTTGATATAACAGAATCAGGCATGATTAAGTATATAAGGAATTGAGGTTAAAAGTGGCTACAATAAAAGGTTGAGTAAAAATTAATTTTAGCACACGCTTTGTATAATATTGCATAAGCTATTCTTTTGTTTCATTGCCTCTTTTTGGGGCCTTAATTTTCAGTTAGTCACTGGCTTACATCTTATCTCACACCATAATGGCAGAAATTAATGGGATAAAAGTACTCCATTCAAAGACAAATTATCATTTCACTGATCTACTTCACTGAGTGCAAATTCCCTCTGCTCCCATTAAAAGCTTTAGAGCCGTAGAAAAATGCTAGTTAACTAAAATTGTGTTTCTTTTCTTAGACCATAAAATTTTCATTTATTCTGTCTGTAATACCCTTGTGTAAATACAGCAATTTTGAAGTCTTTCAGGAGAGTGTGATACATATTTTGGCATTGTTGCATGTCTGGATTTTTTCCATGGTACTTTAATTTTGTGGTTCAGTGAGCAAAACTAAGAGTTCTCCTGAAGGGTTTGTACTTAAAACAGTCAGGGGCACACTGCCTGCTGAAACAGTCAATCTTTCCCCTTGATGAGAGTGTCCAGCCACTGTTTGTATGAACTGCATCTTTTTTTAATTTTTTTTCATTTTCCTACAACTTTATTTAACTTTGYATCAGTTCTCAGTAGCAACTTCTTTCAAGCAAATAACAAATTGTAGTAGATCTCCAGACAAGTTAACACATTATCAGGATATGATACAAAAATGTGATATTTGTTGTAATATCAGGGATTTCAGCAACTGGAGAGGAAGTTACAATTCAATAAACACAGTGATGTCTACAGTTGTTTGAGATGGAAGCTCCTTCAAAGCAAGAAAATAAATATTCTTGGTGGGTTGCTTAAACTTGAGGGAAAAGCTAAAGATTGCTTTTGAAGAAATAAAATGTAGGTTAACTATAATTTCCCAAATCCAGGAATTGTAATTCCATCTACTGCTAGAAGAATGAAAATACTCCCACTGTGATTAGAAGAGTTAAATTCTTTGAATATTTTAATCTTTCATGTCAAACCTTGAAATGAAGCATTGCTTCATAAAAGGATCTACCAATCTATTGTATTATCCTAGCTCTAGAGTTCAAAGTTATGTACAATCCTCATGTATATGTGCACAAATAAGCATGCGTGAATACACACATGCTTATTCATATGATTGTGTATTAGATATCTGAAGCATCATTCATTAAAACTAGAATGCAACTATTGATATAACACATAATTTTGAACTATGGAATAGAATTCTTCTGACTCTCATTAACTATCCCAGAATATTCATTAACAGGGTCTACTATCTGTAACAGCCATTTGTAAGTTATAATATATAAACCTTTAATGTAAAATGTGATTACTTTTTCAGCTTTGAGGTAATCATAGCCTCTAGAGGCTATGAGAATAAATCAACCAAAACACCTAAACAAGTAAAAATGTTAACATTTCCTCAAAAACCCAAACCAGAATATTTGTTAGGAGCACTATGAAACAAGGAATTTTAAGTTGTTATCAGGAGACAAACATGCATGTATACATTCTACTAATTTCTACACCTAAACAACTGTTTTTCCTCTGCTAATCAGCTTACTGCTAATTTTAAAAAGATTTATTTTGCTTTATAAAATCCACAATAATTATATTTGAAGTCCTGGAATTTCCATCCTGAATTGAAGCAACATTTAAGGTAATACCTAAGTATAAGATGAAGCCCAGAATTGCTCTTACTGCTGGAAGTTTAATTGATTTCAATGGACCTTTGCCTGAAGAAATCTGATATGACCATGAAGGTCAGGCTGTAAGAAGCTTTAGGATGACAGCAACAATTTAGGATGTTTTAGGAAGACAGCAGCAGAGGATGTGGCACTGACTAAGGTTGGCAATGGGAAGCCAGGCACAGGACCTTCAACTTTTTTAATTAATTAATTAATATCAGATCCCCTCAAAATTATAATGCTAATCACATTATTTTTTGATAGCCAGACACAGATAGTGGAAACTCCTGCTGAATCCTTGAGGAACTTTTAACAACATAGAGCAGTTTATCTGGAGCAGAGCAATAAAAACATACTTCTGTATATGCTACTTGGAAAAAAAAAGTCTTCTCAGTGTAACAACTTTCTTCTGCTCTGCTCTAGGTGGGAATAGACCAGAATCAGTAAAATGCTCCTTATCTGCTGAGAAAAGACCTTCAGGCTGTTCTTCACAGAATCAGTATTTCCAGAAAGTGATATAAGAAAATAATACAAACCACACTTTCAAAAATAACATAAATTCAGTCTTTATAAACTATTAATCAAGTCTGATTTAATGGGATCATTATATCTGGCATTCTGCTTGTGTTAATAGCATCTAATGCACAGATGCTTTTTTTGACTGTTGAATGAATAATGATCTGGGATTCAGGTTTCCTTAATAGTTCCTTAATATCAACCACTTTGGCTAGAGCTGCAAATAAAAATACGTGACATTTATTTTATATTAGCAACATGGAAAATGTGTATATTTGTAATCAAGGTAAAATTTGACAATGTAGACTTAATGACTTCTACTGAAGAGGGATGATTATAAAGAGCACTGCTTCCAGCATAAATATATATGGAGTGGTGTCACATTAAAAAGTGATGGGAGAATAAGGAAAATATTGATAAGATACTACTAACCTATACAGCAAAAATGAACTGGTCTTTCTCAAGAACTTGCTCAAAATTTATCAACAGAAGGCATAAAACTAAGGATAGAAGCAGAATTTAGTGAATTTTTGACCATGTAGCATAGTAGATAGTGCAACAAACAGATAAAACTTCAGAAAACCATACAACTTAYGTATAATTCTCCTGTGATTCATAAAGTTAGCATGAGTTAACACTATTGTTACACAATTCCTATCTGTGAAATTTGGATAGACCAACAGATGTTGAATATATAACTTTTACAGATGCCTATTGGATTTATACTGCTATGGAGAAAAAAGTTTAAAGAAACATTACTAAGAAAGTATCTAGATCCATTCTATAGTGCCATCAGAAATATAACTTCAACACAACCGGGCATATAACACATTCTGAATATGGCAATTAGCAAGTACACAAGCCACGTGAATACAGCAAGTAGCCAGCCACTTGTGAAAGAGTTCAGCTTGTAGAGGCCCAAAGTAAAGCACAGGCCACTGAGAAATTATTAATATCAGTAGCAGCTACATTAAAGGTACATTTATATGAATATGACTGCTTGTGATACAACCATACTGCCTATGGAGGTGTAGAAATAATCTTAGCAAATGTTGCTGATAGTCGCACTGGATTTATGCTCATGCATGTGTCATGAGATACAACCAGCCTGTATTTGTGGGCAGACTAACACCTAAGTACCTGTTCAAACTCCACCTTAATGGTTGAACTCTGGTATGTGTCACCATGAGAAAGAGAATCCAACATCCTTTAGGGATAACTTTACAAAGGAGTTAAATCTACATTTTAGTTACATACACAAAAATGAAGGTGTTCACTCTATGAAATGACAGTCATTGACTTAGCAAGTGACAAGACCATTCAACTCAACTTCTAAGCTGCTCCATACATGAATTAAAGCTGTTTCTGCATGGATGGAGCTTGACGTAGGACCTATATTGGAGCAACAGATGATTGATTTAGCTTTGTAGTAAATACAAGACCTTAACTATGTTTGTGCTAAAAAAAAAAAAAAAAAAAAAAAAAAAAAAAAAAAAAAAAAACCATTAAAGAACAACCTTAGTTTTGTCACTTAAATAAGTAGTTGTGACTCTCAGTACACACAAGGAAAAGATGAAATGTGAAGTGTGAATATTTTAACACAAGGAACATGATCGGTGACAGCTGTATTTTTGAAAACCAACACATGAATACAAATGAGACATTTCAAATTTAGATTGTGGAAGAAGAAATAAGTCAGATTTGAAAGTTTAAGTTTGCAGTCTAAAAATGAACTTCTCAAAACTTATGGAATGTTCTTATCATAAGGCTTGATTTCACACACACACGTACACATATACACTGATTGAGGAATATCTCAAGAAAATGTGTTTTAATGTTAATTAATTTTGTCAGATAGAAAGATTGTTCAATCTGGGTTCTGTAAAATTTATGGATCATTAGTCTCTTATCTTTTCATTATGGTCTCCTGAGAGGAACCATCACAAAGCTATATGAACACTGTAGGAAATTATTACAATCCTCCTTTCCCTTTTACCTGACCTCCCTCACTTGGGCAGAAAGGGTGTCAGTGCATTCATTATATGCAACAGATGATAAATACCTGATATGCTTTAAACTCTCTAGGTATCTGATTACTTAATCATTTTATATGTGTTATGATTAATGAGAAATATGTCATATACTGCTCTTCCCCAAAACTGAAAGAACCAAGCCCACATTAGAGCCTGGCTGCTTATGTTTAACAGGAGGGATAAAAAAAGCAAATGTCAGAAGGGTAAAAAGTTAACAATTTCTTGCAGCACAATAAATGAAAATTAGCCAAAGAAATCAAATGCTTTCACAATTAAAACCAAAGATTTGTGCACACACAAACAAAATAACATCATGCGCACAAATACAAGTTCCAGTCTAGCACTGAGCACATTTTTATGACTAACTGAAAGACTATTTAGTACTTCAGGAATGTGCATAAGCATACCAGTAATAAAATAATCAAAAAATTCATTCCTTGTAAATCATAATGTTAGAAAATAAATTCTAAGAGTTATCAATCTTACCCTAAAATAAGCCCACAGTAAATGTAGCAATATACAACTTTTATTCACACTACGAAAAAAATGCTTTTTAAAATGCAGAGTTCAATTTTCTTTGGAACGACATTTTGACTTACGCAAATGTTTAGCTAGATCCATTAGAATTCCATTTCACGGTTTTGTTTGCTTGCTTGCTTGCTTCTGCTTTTGTTTGCATATCTTGCTTGCTTTAAAATATATTAAAGGTATCCAAAAATAGAGGAACAGAAAAGAAAGTGTTTCAGTGCAAGAGATTCAGTGACCTCAGTGTTTGTGCCTCTACACTTTATCTTCTGCAAGCAGTTGCCTCCTTGGCATGAGGTATAATTCACAGAAATGAAAGGATACAAAGTGCAGCTGCTAGTAATAAGGAGAAGAAAGCAATTAAATATTCACAAATGCAATTTGAAAAAGCTATGGCACACAAAAGGGTTTTATATTTAATACTGAACCAAAAAGATATAGTGGAGTGTTGGAATAATTACACTATTTTCTAGTCTTTATTTTTCCCTATACCAGATGGGATAGGAGAAAATTCAGTTTCACTCATTGTCCCAGAAATTTCAACACCGAGATCAATAAGAGTCACGCAGTACTTGATAAGCTGGCCAACCGTTTTCATGTTCATTCGGTGCAGCTTGTGGCAAGTCATTGCAATCAGGAGTCATTACTAACAGTACAACTCAACAGTCATTTTAATCAGACATTGGCAAAGTCAGCAGCAAGTGTGCTAAGTGGATATATTTTTGCTGAAATATGCCACTGTGATTTTAGGAGTGTTCTTGAAGAGAAATGACATGATAGTATGTAAAATCAATAACGACAGAATCAAGCACTTTGGATGGATGTCACACTTGATTGTATAAAGACACTGGCCATTGCTTATTCAACTGTAGCTGCGTTTAATGATTCACATGATGTGGAGATACAGTGAGAACCTGCTCACCTTAGGCTAGGAAGAGAATGCATAGTTTAAAAACGCTTAAAAGGGAGAAGCACAAGTTTTTCAGCCTCCTGAGACAAGTAACTGGCAAAATTCTCTCTTGGGCTTAAGCCTGAACTCCAAGGTACTTGGAGGACAGAGAGAAAAGCTCTGGTGAATGTTGCTGTAACAGCTTTGGATGATACTGTCCCCACGATCTGGCCATTTCCTAACAGCAGATGCATGTGCTCCAGCGCCTCAGGTCCAGACCGCTAGTTTTAATTGCCTTCTTCAGCAACTCAAACCCTGAAGTGACTGAGGAACAAGCACACATTCACAGCCTGGAAGTAACAGACAACCTGCTAGCCCTACTAATGATCTRTTGGTTCCTAGTAGCCCCTCCTTTTAGTTTCCCTTTTATAGGTAACTCATTACGGCTTTTAAGCAAAGTAAACTAGCACAGAAACATCAGAAGGAAACATCCCACTGCACTCTAGTCTTTCACAAATGTGCAGAGCAGCAAAGATTGTTGAATTCCCTAATGGAGAACATGCTCGGCATACAGAAAAACTCCGAAACGATAAAAGTGATGTTGCAGGCTCGTGATACAATTTGCTGCTCCAGCTGCAGAGACTTGAGAGACAGAAGGCAGCAGCTTCTTACTCTTATGAGCTTGTAGCTGGTTTCTTTAGTACATATTCACTTCACCTAACAGAAGTACTGGACTGAGCCAAAGGCGAATAAAAAGGGGTATAAATCAGCTCCTGGAAGTGTCTATCTTTCTTCAGTTCTGTAGGTTCTCACCGGCTTAGGACTACTGAGCTGATACCTTAGCAAGATGATGAAAGACCTTAATATTTCCCTATTCCTCTGGCAAAAATCATATGAGATTTCTGTTTTGGAAATGTCAAGCAAGAAAATGAAGGAAATGTACTTGGGTAGATTTCTAACAGACATTGAGCTGCTTCTCAGCTTTCTGAAGGCTGCATTTTGTCCCAGGAGCATTTGTAATTGAAGATATGGTCAACACTTCTTTCTCAAATCCTTTCTCTGAAAGGATTAGCAAACTTTCCCTTCCCTCCTGCTGGACTTCTCTGAGAAACTCAAAGGCACTGCTAAATGCTAAGTGTACACTTCTTGTGTTGTAAAGACTGAACAAGGCTTTATTGCTTTGTATTTAATTGTTAATTGAGAAAGAAAWTTGAAATTTGAAAAAGTGATGTTATATTAAATGATGACCAGCCAACAGGCATGAGCAATCTTAAAATCACCCTTCTTCCTAAGTTCTTCCTACATGCTGACCGTATTTTTCAACAGTAATCTCCTAGAGCTTATTTCACTTTTATTTAAGAAACTTTAATTAGTTTCAATAAAAACTACTGGCTTAACTATTAAAATAAAAATTCTGTGAGCAGTTCCCACAAGTAACTTTAGGAAAATTTATGGCTGGCAGATTTAATTGTCACCTTCTTTAAAAACAATAGACTTTTCAGCCATGAACCATACTTCTATTCCATTTATGAACTGATCAACGAGGCAACACAGAATTCCAAATTTTAGCTGAAAAATTATAAAAGTTGAAGGCTCTTCATTCAAAAATTACTTACTAAATCAATCATCAAATACAATGAATACATAAAGAATAAAGCAATATAGATATTATATGGCAAATTCATATGTTACAAAGCTATGATAATTAGATAAGTGATTAAAATGTGGGTACAGAATGAAATAAAAAACAAATATAAAATTAAGAAAGGCATGTTTGGGCAGAAATCTTACCTAATTTTGTTATGTTCGACAACTAATCTTAAGGGAGCACTGGGATCTCTGCATGAGCACAGGTTCATGGGTAGAAAAAATGCCTTTATTTTACTGGTTTTGATATATTGATAACATTTTTTTAATTATTAAGTATTTCAATATAAAGAATGTAATCATATATGATTATATATATTAAATCTAAAGAAATTACAATGTATATTTATTGGCTATTTGGCTAATGAACTCCTCTCTGCCCCATACATCCTGTATTTCCTGATCATCTGATTACTGCTTAGTCTACTAATGCTAAAAACTGCCTGTAATATTTATGTACATATGCTAAAGTGCTGTTAATGTTCTTATCCTTTTCTTTCTCTAATTTACCGTATTTTCCATTATAGACTATTTCTATTTGTGCTGATGTTATTATATATACATACATACCTGAAGAGAATTAAGACAAAATGGTAAGTCTTCAGCAGGTTTGATTAATATGCTCTTTCAAAAAAAAAAAAAAAATAAAAAAAAACATTTTGTATGAAGTCTGGTAACACACATCACCGTTCATATCCCCTTTTCAAGAAACAACCATCTGCAGCTATGGATTATAGCTAACAAATACAGCCCAGAGAACGAGACCATAGGCTCGGACAAGCAGGATGACTGGCTTAAGGTGGGAGAAGCATATTGCATCTCAGGATAGGCCATATTCCTCCCAGCTTTTCCTGTTGGGTAGTACCATATGTTGGCTTAGTCACATGGGAYAGACAATTTAGCAATGCTTAAAAAATTACTCTACTGTCTGTGAGCTACTTGGYCACTCCAGCATCTCCAAGAGTTCTTCATAACACACTTTTGTAACAGCTCTCCCAGACTTGGCAATGCCCCATAGATTTATGTTCAGTCTTCCATGGAGAAAAATATTTACTCAACACAGTGTTACATATAGATGTGACTGCTCTGTAAATCTCCTGATATTTCCCAAGTTATTTATCACAGAGCTACATTCCTCTTCTCTCTTCAAAAATACATAAAAAAACTCAGAAAGTTAAGAAATAAATCACAAAAAGTGTACCGGAACTTATAGGTTCAAACCAACATACCCCAAGCCCAGTATCTTGTCTCCAAAGCTGGTCAGTAACAAATGGTTACGGAAAGCACATAGGGACATGAAACTAAAGAGATATTTCCTAATTAGATCCCCTTCCCAGAAATGTCAGAGAGTTACAAAACTTCGTTAGCATTCCTTGAGAATGACTGAACGAAGTCTCCCAAAATGTCACATGAAGTTTGTCCAGATACAGCAAAAGCTATTATTATTTTGGAATTGATTGGATAACAAGACCTCCCATTTGATCCACAGTGCAGATCTCTTCCTACAGGAGAAAGACTCTGACAGCACTTTGAGTTAGCCACCTTATTATGTACAAGCTACTAAAAACAAGAGCTATCCTCACACTGCTCTAACAGGGCAAGGCTGACCAGACTTAATCAGGAACTGCAGTACATCTCAGCTGTCAATATTTCCTTCGCAGTGAAACCTTTGCAAAGCTGTTATGATCATTTTCATTTGTCAGTGAGAGAACAGGAAGGATACTGGCAAAGAATACATAACACCATCCTGGTGTCTCTGATCATGCTAGTCAGAAATATCTCACTGTGTATCTTTTCCAGGACACGCTTCATCTTGCACTTCCTTAGACATTTAAAATATATCATCTTGAAAAAAAAATGTAGTATTAAAAAAATGGTATAAATCTGTTTTTCAGCTATTAATGGTAGCATATCACCAAAAACCGCATAGGAAAACTTGCTGAAATAACATAAATTCTTTGAAAAATTAGCTYAATCTGAAAAGAACAACAACAGCCTATCTGCATGTCAACAGCTGCAAGCTGAAGCTGAAATATGATGTTGGGAATCTAGCTGTACTGAGGCAAGTCATTGCCTGTGTTGGAGGGTAATTAAACAGGGCCATACACACTTATTGTTCAAGTGATAAATGTCGCGTTAAGAGCGTATGCAGCACAATGCATTAAACTTCCTTAGAGGACTGAGTGCACTGTTAGACTGAGGTTGTCAAATTATGATTACACATAAATTATAATGGCAACAAGGGAAGGACTAAGTCTGTTGAGCTGAGATTAGCAACAGAAAAATTCCTATTAAATGTGTGCATGTGATGAGGATTTAATGGCTAAATGAGTCTTCTAAAGTTTCTAAGATATTCCGTACAAATAGCCAGATGATTTTTCAAGGGTATGTTCAGAGTGATTATGAGTCTAAGATCAATATAATTCATGCCGCTAATGCTTGCCTAACACTGGTTAGACACATTTATACTAAATATGAAAGTTTAATTTAAAGCAATTGTGGAACCAACTGCATTATGAATCAAGTCTAAAATTACATTAAGGTAGATGAGAGCATACAGATGTTGACATCAGCTATCCAGCCCTTATTTTCTTAGCCTACTCTTTATCCCAGAGATACWAATCAGTTTATTAAAGAAAGAAGAGAAAAACCATCATCAGAACCATGTAAACCRGTATCTATCACATGAAAACACTAAAATGAAGCATGGCATTTGAAACAATCAAAAAATATATTACTGGATATATTTTCAGAAGAAAAGCTCTGTCCACATTTCTTTTAGAAGGATGAAGTCTCACGTTACACGTATCATAAGTCAGCCTACTATTAACGATGCAGTGGGCACTTTCAGCTGACTGACAGGTTGATCTTTCCAGGGACAATGATGAAGAGCCATGCAACAGTACTGGGCAGGATGCAAAAATGGATCACGATCTGCAGAAAGAAGAGATGAATAAACATTAGATTCCAGATCRTGATCCATTTTTGGATCTGTTTTTCTTAGCAGTGAGAGTTTATTGTRTCTGAAGGAAGCTTTAGAATCTGTTTTCCATTCTTGATAATTTTGATAACTAGAAAGAGACAAATATTTGTGCCAGGAAATATGAACAGAACTCCAGGAAACAAAGCAGCTCAGGCCAGAAGGAGAGATGGGATTTTATATAATTTTGATTTTTACATACTCATGTGCTTGCAAAGGTTTGATTTAGAAAAGGTACAAAGAATCAATATCATGACATTCATCAGGAATGCAAGTCTTCATGGCATAACAGATGATAATATCTTCATGAAATCTATTAAAAACAAAATCCTTCTGGAAGTAACATTAGTGACTATTCTGAAATGTATCTGAACAGCTTTCAACATATGCACACTAAAGATACATCTATGAGAAAAAGTGCATGGCCCTTGTTTTAAAACCTTCAACAAAATCTACTTTTCATATACTAAATTAGCACATTAGAAACTCTGGTTTGGATCATTCTCTGTTAGACCTGTAAAGCTTCTGTGTAGCATGACACAAGGCTTATTTTCCTTCATATTATTACAGTTTTCTATAATCCTGGAAARAATAATTACTAATCACAAGCAGTCATTTCCCCTTGATAAATACTTTTTTTCACTTCATTTTAACTTTAACTTTCTTCATACGAATTCTCCCAGTCAAAAGGACCATAATTAACTAGAGCCATATCCCATGTCCCAGAACTCACTGGCAACAAAACAACTGAGTTATTACATTATTTTTTCTTTAAAGTGCAAAAAGATGAACTGAATAAAGGGGAAAAGTTGCTATAGAACAAACAGCAGCCTAACTACACACCTTGCAAAATGAAGCAAATTTTAAACTGCCATCYATACCTTCAAAATTCTGGAGGAAAATCAATAGTATTTTAAGAAGTAGGGCCAGAKTGAAAACATTCTAAGATAGGATCCCATCATATATTATTAAGCACTGTATAAAAGCTTTAAAAATAACAAGGAAAGAAGTTAYTCACTCAGGAAAATTTGGGGACTGCTTACAATTCTAGCTCTAGTATCAAATGATACTTATTAAAATTCATGCTATAAAAGTTTTAGTTTTGGGGTATTGYTCTTTCTAGAAACATTATCTATCCTTCAGCTCACAATAGCTTATAAAATAGATTTCAAGATGATCTTTCTATCATTTCCTTCTCTATCACAAACATTATTATTAYCTGCATACACTTAAATGACAGTTTTCAGGAGTTCTGCCTAGATAAATACAAGAGTCCAAGTTTGGCCTTACGTTTTTTCCTACTGGAACACTTCTATAGGCAAAGTATTTTGAATCACTATAAAGGTGTTCTGTAATTTATGCTCTGCAAACCTCCTACTTCTGCAAACCTCCTACTTCTCGTTTTTCCTTCAGATTGTTAACAGAGGCAGTCTTTTTTCATCACATCTGCTTGGAATGAAATGCAGAGGTTTCAATTTCAAAGGGCCTCTTATTGTAGACTTTTTGAGGTTCAGCCATTACTATTTTGCCATTATTCAATGTGAAACAGTGGTAGGCACTAAATGGATTCTTTTATAGTGTGATTTAAGAGGAAGGTTTCAAAAAAGAAAACAGAGTAATATAAGCATATATACAGCCTTGACAAGAATAAAAAGCAAAACAAAATAAAAGGAGCTGCAGACAGAAGATGACAAGCTCACATACGCTTTTTGCTTGAAGCCAAATATGACACACAGCAACCAAAACTTAATAAAATTTCAGTGACTATGCTGATTAGAATACTGAGGATTGTTATTCACACTTTAGGCAGTGCCCATCCTCAGCTCCTTTTGCAAATTATGCATATACAATCTATTTTTGAAAATTGTAATTTCATCCTGTAGTGGCAAGTTTCTTTTGTTCTTGTTGTGCATTATGACAATCTTTGGGATGCCTGAAAAATGAGAATAAATCACATGACACCTGTAGGGCCAGTCTTCTAGGACAGAAAACACAAGGCTGAGTTCTACACATAGAGCAACTCAGATGTACAAACCCTTGTTTCCAAACAGTTAGACTAATATTTCAAAGCCCAAGATTTGGTTATACAAACCAAATACAGAAATACTTCTGCAGCAAATATTTGGTCACACTGCATCTATACACAGCCTATTCCCCTCACCAGTATCTAAAACTCTCCAGCAARCCAGCTTACCCTGCTTCCCTCTACAGTTGTAGGATATTTGTGACAGACTTCAGGTCATGTGCTATTCCGCATTCATCAGCAAAAAAAATCATGAATTTAACACAATTTGGTGACATTTACTATGCCTCCAATGCATTTTTCTCTTTCCTTTCTATAGCTCACCGCAAACCAATTGTGCAAGGAACTGAGAAGCATAGCACAGCAATAATATGTGCATTAATTTGATATTTAGCTTAATCTCAACCTGCATAAAGAAAGGATTATTTCCTAAAAGATATACAGAAGACCTCCAGAAGAAATTTTGAGGAAACTCATTTATTTTCCATATGTTTATTATGCCAGGTTTCCTCTGCCATTCTTTGGATTTGGTTAAATTTTGGTTTTCAGATAGACTTTAAAAATGAAGTCTGCTTCCATCAAAAAATGGAAAAGAAAAGGAAAAATAAGATATTTGAGATTTCAGATGCATTCTCACAGGTGGAAATGCAGAGCAAAATATTGTAATCTTACTTATCTCTTCTATCCTAAATACTTTTCATTAAAGAGTCAATGTCCAGCTGTGGCTCATACGTCACCCGGTGCCAATAAATCATCAGAAGTTGTCAGAAGGTGGACTCAACCCTAAACAACRTAGACCTAGGGCTCTAGGTGTGGTACGTGTCTGGGGCAATGTCTTCCTCCCATTCTCAGACAACAGCCATCCTTGAAGGCCAGCATCTCATATGGATTTAACCTCACGTAAGGTTGACTTCTCAGCCATTCCTCCCAGCTTCATCACCCAGAAGAGAGAAACAAAACTGACAACAGCAGATCCTRTTTTGTTCCCTTCTGAGGGACTGAGCAGAAGAAATCATAAGGGGCTCCACGTAGTCCTTTACCTTTTGCATATAAGAGAGCACTCACTGCATATCAGCAGTGATGGGCAGTAAAAAAACTCTTGGAAGCCTAGAAGTACGAATTATGTAGATTCACTGGCCAATATATCTTATTAAAACTATGTGTTTGTTCTGTAAAGCATTCACATAGGAAGAGATTCTACCCAAAAGAGTTAGAGTCATTTCAGACCCGCGACATACTGGGACTATTTACTTGAATAGCTCAAGCAGGAGCAACCAGTTGATGAATGAATGAAAACTAAAAATGACTAGAAAAGAAAACATAACAAATATATAGAAAAACAAACTAAAAGTTTAAGTGGAAGAAGGTGYAGGTTCAATTTATGTCAGGCTGTTTAAGATCTTTAATATTTCTTAGGCCATTATATCATTATCATTATTATTACAGTAGGTTTCCCTTCTAATTCACAGGCATGAGGAAGAATCAACACTTGCCAATCTAATTTATAATTAAATTCTGGATTTAAAGCAAATCCACTTAAAACGTAAGAGATGTTGGACAAATCTCTTCCCAGCAATAATGTAAATAGAAGTCTTTATACAATATAAAATGCTAATTTTGGACAGAGGCAACATATTATACATGGCAAAATTGAAACCTTCATAATGAAAAACATTCATCCAAACTGCTGTATACCCTAATATGCAGTAGCTTTGCAATTTCTCTTTCTAAAACATAATTTATATTGCCTAATAAATTTCATATTCTTGTTCCTGATTGTGAGCTCAGGAATGAATTCACATGCTCATTCTTTAAGCACTTTTATTATTAATTATGCTTAGACTAATGCAGCTCCATAAACTAGTTAAAAATTTTTGTGGGCATTTGTAAAGGAAAAAAGTATCTGAAGATTCATTCAGCAGCTATAAAGTTTTGCACTACAGATTCTAAAAAAAATAAAGACAAAAAATGTTTCTCTCACRGGTTTAATTTCCTGAAAACCTTCTAAATGATACAAAGCATTTACTTTTCTTAAAGAAGTTTCCCTGACCTTTCTATTGTCGTTTGGGCTAAACTTTAGGATAACAAGACAAAATAAAAAAAAAAAAAAAAAAAAAAAA
>NW_028186368.1:3160253-3226828 GCF_003343005.1 Rhea americana | reverse complement strand
CTGTTCTCCTATAAAGAGTGTTATTTTCAAATCAAAAGCCTTGCTGTGATGGAGGCTGTCTTTGAAATGTTTCAGGTGATGGGTTTTCATACAGCTTTGTGGCAGAATCTCCATGTGGAAACTAAGAGATGTTGGGAGCCGGTTTTACCATTTACTAGCTGACCAGCTGGATTGTGCAGCCAGACAGCTATACTAAAAATAAMAATTAAGCAGTTTTGAAACAAAAAGAAAAAAGAAAGGAGGGATCATGAGATACTCTTCTGGATACAGAAGCAAGGAGTGGAATTTCCCAGAAAATAGTTCAAAGAATCACAGAAGGAAGGTGCAATTTTAGGTAAATTTCACTGCTTTCCTGCATCAGCTGAGACAATAGCAAACAGTCTATGATAGGCCATATCAAACCCTGGCCTCTTGGTTYCATCTGAATGAACCAACCAGCAGCAATGCCTATAAAATGTCTTCGTATAAAAGAGAGCGATTTCCCATGGGAGGAATCAGACAGTTCTGAAATGGAGTCAGTCTCTAACAAAGAAAGYATGAAAGAGGAGCCCAGGAAATCCCGATACTGCTGTGATTTTGCAGGATGCCTCAAGAGAAAACTGATTTTGTAGAACAAGTAGCCATCGGATGCGGTAGGGTCAGACACCTTCTTTCAGTAGYGGTACCAGCTTCCGCTGGTCCTCGGTTCCAGAAAGTAAAACTTAGCTTCTCTATGCTGTTTGATAAAGAAAAAGTGATCACGAATATTGTTACTAACTCYCATAATGCAGCATATTAGAAATAGGGTGCTAACCTGTTTTGCTTAACAACTGAACTTACCGTTTTYGCAGTGAATCACTAGACTATGCTCTGGCGGAGAAGATTTGGAGAACCATCCTCACAGTTCATGAAAGCACGTGACTTCCTGCATTTCACAGGAATACTCAGACACTTAAAACTACGCAAGAATTTGTTGAATTAGGACCTTACTGAAGATCCATTTGATGTGTGTAAAGATGAGCATATTTTCACAACCATTCCTGAAAAACTCGTAGACTACCAGTCCCTCAYGAATAAAGATCAAGAAAAAAATCTTGTGGTATAGCACAATATGAAAGAAAGGTAGAGTACTAGACAAGCGTGGGTGGTAGGGAGGGGGCAGAGAAGCATCCCTAAAAGAACATTTCTGCATCAGCTGTACATAATATAGACTCAAATTCTCCAAATGCTATTTTGAGAAGTTTAATCTTGGAGGAAGGTCATTATAGTTACCTGAAAAGAATATCTGAGAGTCTTCTAATAGAAAATACAAAATTATAAAGATGCTGTTATATTACTATATTTATAGTGCCTTTTATGTGGAGACCTGTAATTTTCACAATAAACCAAGGAGTAAGGCTGGTATTTATGAGCAAGACTGATATTCTGTGAATATGTAAGGTATTAATTATTAATTATATGAGATCATTAGGATTTGTATAGTCCAAATTTGAACTGAGATGTATAATTTAAATGGAATATTCTCTAGGAATGATGTTTTAATTTTCTGAATAATCTCTTTTCAGTGAACATGACATCAGTAAAATGTGTTGTTATAATTATTGTAATAACTCTGTTAATTGTTAGTTTCTAATAATATCTGTTATGCAATATATATTGTTGTACTGCCCTTTTAATGTTATGTATACTTTTTATCATGATAAGCTGGTTTATATACTATCTTGCACGATCTTCTAAAATCTTAATAAGTGCATCTTCTATAATCAATAAAGAATATTTAAAAGAAAAACATTTTCAATTATTTTWAAATCATATATACTGTATACTTTCTAGATATCAAAAACAAAGTGTTGCAGAGTACTTATGAGCAGATCACAGTTATGGAGCACCTAAATATTGATGCTCAATTAAGTCTCTAATTATAGTGACTTGAATACTTAAAAGATGATCATATCCCTCAGATAATCTGTTTACTTTTTTTTTTCCTTTTTTCTCCAGTTGTTTAAGTAATTCAGTCCTCATCGTATTTATCTTTAGGCCCTACAACTGATTTAAATAGTACAGAATGCAGAAATCCACTTACCAGATTTTAGGAAAGCATTAGATTTTTGAAGTATGCTTGGCCAAAATAATAGAGAAATACCTTATCCTTTCTCACCCCTGGGCTACATTTATAATATTGTGTTTGTATCTGAGGGAAAAGGATAACTGACTTGCACTTTGCTGTGGTTTAAAATGGGAAAAGGAAGTTTGTCTTGCTGATGATTTTACCRTCCTCCCTCTCTACCTAAAGTTGACTTGGAGGGAGGCKACTCATAAGCTCTCCTTSGAAGGAGAGAAACGGTGCTGTTTCTCTTAAGGCAACTATAGCAGCTTTCAGCTCATACCTAGTCTTACCAGATAGATTCCAGTCTGCCTAGTTCTTGTTTATTTATTGTAAAAATGAATATTGAGAAACAGAAGTGCATTCAGAGAATAAGTATTTTAAGGAGTTCAATAGATCTATCTTGTATAAATGAAGTRTAAGGRGTGACAGATCTCCAAAGGTAGGCAGAAAAAAAACACTTCAAACTACAGAAGAAGGAAAACAGTGCAATGACTAGAACTTGAAGGAGGAATCCTATTCAGAATAAGGTATATTTGCTTTTTTTTTAAAAAAAAAAAAAAAAGAAATTTAAGGATAAATTAATTATTAATACAACTTCTTGAGAGACACAGTAACTTGTCATCACACTGAATCTTTAAACCAAGACTAGACATCTTTTTCTAAAGTACTAGGGAGAAATCTGCTTCTTGAAATTACTGGAAATGCGGCCATTGCTTTGAAAGGGCCACTATGTGTTATCATAAGCATTAAAGCAGCACACCAGCTGTATCTCAAAAAAGGCTCAGTCCAGCTGAGTTGAACTAGGCTAAGAAAAGGGAGAAATGGTGATGAAGGATGGTAGATCACAGCATGTGAAAGGAATGCATGCCAACCTGAGACTACACCCTTCTGCACCTTCCCTTTCTTGCGTCCCCACCACCAACTCAGTAAATCACTGACTRTTGAGTAGCCCCATGCCTCCTAAGAACTGGCTCTCTTCAGATTGTATAAGGCTGAGCGAAGAGTTCTGCTAACCTCTGTAATTGAATTTCTCTTATGTTAAAGACACAGCCAGGTAACTGTAGTTCAGCCCCAAAAATACTGATGATAACTTTGCTCTCCCTGAACTTACACTGGACTATTAGCAAAGTTTTATTAATTAAAAAAAAAAAAAAATCTACAAGGCACAAGTTCTAAGTCAGACAAATAACATGACAAAGAAGGAGGAACATGTGCCTGTGAGTTGACGTGACTGCCTCCACGGTGGTCAGGATTKTCCAACATCATTATTTTCGCATTCAGTAATGCATCAAGTGCATTTCCTCTGTCACCCCAATATTGATCCAGTCATATCTTATTTTAAAGAACTGTTCCTGCATATTGCATAATCTGAAATCATAAAATCTCTTGCAAGTTCTTGCTTTCAGCCTATGAACTAAAATAGATGGGTGAATTCCTGGTAAATCTGTTAGTTGCAGTCCTTAATTGCAATCAGTCTTTATTTGCACAGTTCCTTGTTGATGAATATCTTAAGGGCTCAGATTAAGTTCTAACTAAATCATATTAATGAGAGTACTGACTTCCTAGAGAAACAATAGGAAAAACAGCCTGAGCACCAAACGTCATTCTGCTCATTTTTCATCCATGTTCAGTGACTGCCTTGTTGACATYGCATTAATCTTCTCATTCTTCAGTGAAAGCATCAATAAACTCTTGAGGGCTTCCCTCATTCTTTAGCCCCCAGTATGTGCACACTCACACACTTATTTTGATTGTTATAAGAAGCTATTAAACTGTCAAATTCAAAGGAATTGCAATGCAAGAAAGCACTATAAGTAATAATATGCAAATATTCAGAAATGAACTTATGTTTGAGATTTCATCTTTGATCATCTCCTTTTTGTATCCATTATGTGTATAGATGTTATGAAAGTGTTATTTTTTGTACAACTTGATACTGTTTTAATATGGATGTGCAAAGTGATTTACTTATTTAAAATGTTTGGGCAACAACAGAATTATCCTCTCCTAATTAGCAGATATCTGACATAAAATAAGAAATATCTTTTTGTGATTGTAGTCATTTTGAATGGAAATTCCCTACTTTCCTGGAGAAGGCAGTGGTATTTTCAGGTGGAAGCAAAGACATTCCATTCTATCATCTCAGAGAAATAATTTGCTCACACTATTTTGTTGGGAGGATTTGATTTCTAAAACTTCTGACCTGGAACCATAAGATTACTGAACTGGTTTACAGGAGGAAAGGAGCTATCGATGAAAAATAGATCCATTAGATTTCRAAGACTTAGAGGTTCTCCTGAGACATATACAAGGCCTAACAAATAATTGCAGAAAGCTGGYCCAGCACAGTCCCTCTCTATCCCACCAGAAACTGGCAGCTCTGCAGTGCCATGGGATTAGCTGCAGTGAGGATGGACTGGGGTCACCCAAGCCCTGTACTGGGTTCAAGAGAAACCRTGGTAGGTTCTGTCCTTCCTCGCTCCCTGCTTCAGCAGCTCCTAATTTTTCTGAGTAGATCAAATGTGGTGACTGCTATCATGGAAAGATCAATCATTTGTTCACATATTTAAGAATAAGCCAAATCTAAATTTCTTTCTGAGTCTTGGTACTCTTTGAAAAATGTAATAATGATTTTGACAGGAAAAAAAAATTCAACTGAAGAAAAAAAAACAAACTTCTCTTAAATTTAGAATTCAATTGAAATATCATTTCTTCTATTTTTAATTGCCTGGAAGACACCTATTTTTATGAGGGACAAAATCATTTGAACAAATTGCCATGAGCGCTAAATAACCTGCAGTCCAGCTCCTGTGAGAAATTTATYTGATGAGAGTAAAACTTCTAGAAGTGTGTGTAGAAGGAAAGGAGGACGCAAAGGAGGTTTGCAAAAACAGCGTTCTCTCAGGGGATGCACTCCCTCTTTACAGCACCAAATGTCTRTCTTCCCTTTGTAAAAAGTAACATTGTATCAGTTTGCACAATATCAGTTTTCTACTTAAATTCATAAAATTATAAAGTTATAACTGAGACTTAATTCTAACAATGAGACACAATACTATTCTATCAAACGCTATTATAGTAATATACGTATATGAATGGCAACAGTTTTCATCCAGTGAAATCTAGTTATACTTGTTGTGCCCTAGGCCATACTGTACTGCAAAATAAGCTAAGTCTAGAGAACATTCAGTATTTCTCTGATCCCAGTTGTCTGAAATAAATGAACTACATCCTTTAAACAGGAGATCATCATTTCAGAATCTGCTGAACCTAAAATATGACAAAAAGTATATTCTTTATCAAAAAATGCAAGTTATTCAATACCCCAAAGCACTGGACTATTTTAAGAAGTAAATCCAAAGTGTATGAAGTTCAGATGAGCTATGAATCACAGTGTCTTTAGTTTGACCTTGAAGGTGTTATGGAAATTTAGTATATAAATATACATAAGCTGACCTATGAAACATTTCATATTTCAAATTTTACTTTTTTCCAGATGGAAAAATGCTGGGGATTTGAGTTTATTTAAGCTCTACRCACAATCTTCAGCATGCAGGTAGTATTAAACTTTCTGCAATCCATTACAGATCAACACTACTGCCAAACATACCTTTTGGATTTTCAACTGCAGGACCTGCTGCCAGCTGCTTGAAACTCCACAATTACAAAGGCTATAGTGAAACAACCCTCTATACTCCACTTGTTTCTCACATAAGTAAAAWGAGACACCATGAGCAAATCACTGTCAGTGACACTCACTTGCATAAACTCCAAATGTACTACTCAAGTTACTGAGATGGCACATTACAATCTTTACACCAATTATCATAAAGTTCGTCAACCATTTTTCATTTAATAAAATAAATTTCATTCTTCAAAACCCTGCAGGAGCATTGAGAACATTTGCTGTACCATTTAATTGATGTTCAACATTGAAACATAACCAGCGCTAGCCAGTGATGTTCAATAACCAACCACCCAGGAATGAAAATTTAAGAATATTGGATATTCTCTAAGTTTATGCAGAAACATCTTGAAACTTTGTAAAGTCAGCTGATTAAACTGGTAGTCACTACCGACATRATTAATCATTCTCAGTGATGTCTCCTAACAAAATGAATAAAAACAAACCATTCACATCCTCTCTATTTCTTTGTATAGACAATGACATGACATTTGCCTAAGAAGAACAAATTTAAAAGATAGCTATATTCTGAAAGGCAGAATTGTAATGATCATAGTGGGGTGAAACAAAGAACAGATCCAGTAGCAAGACAAATTTGTATAAATTCAAATTGGAAAAAAGGTGCACAATAGTTTCAGGAATGGAGGTAATTGACTGTGGAAATGATCTGCCACATCAAGTGATTTCTCTGTCGCTTGAAATCTTTAACTTAAGATGGGACATTCTCCTAAAAGTTGTGCTGTACTTCGACATGCTCCTTCAACATACAGAGATTATGAAACAGCCTCTTCTGGTCGGTGCTGCATAAACTGCAATGGCCATAACAGCCCCCCCGGCCCTGAAATCTGTGCCTTGTGAAATACGGCATCTCAGCTGAAAGCAACCTTCGTGTGCCCTCCTTGAGTTACTGCCTCTTGAAGTAGCCATATGAACTCCCCAGAGGTAAATGGATCAAAAAGAGCTGAACTGTGCACGGTAACGTGTCATTCCCAGAGCCAGGCTTTGCCTACTGGGCACAAACCTCCCGCAGCCCCCTGCRCAGAGGGATTACAAAAGCACGCTGGTGCTAAGGGCAGAAAAACCCGGTCCTCGTTCTCTTTGAATGCTTCTCCTAGCACACATTTGTTATTCACTTTCTAATAGTGCACCTGGAAGTTCCAGTGTTCGTTGTTCTGCAGATACTACGCAAATGCAGGGAGGAATGGTTGTCTTTAAAGTTCAGAGTGTTTCAAAATTCAGCAACAATCCTAACTACTAATTCCAAAAAATATGTYATGTTCCATTTCATTAATGTAACATCATCTCTCTCCAAAATATTATGACAGTAATGTCATCAGTACTATGTATACAATTCAATTACTTTCCTAGCATTCACTCTACATATATAAAATTTTCCAGCGTATGTCAGATATCCCAGGATTCACAACAACTGAAAATAAAGTGATGGCAAATATCATCAATGTCTAGCCTACTTGCAAATTCCCTACCTATCCAACACACAGYGGTGCCACAAATCCAGCTTCATAAGTATAAGATAAGCATGAAAGAAAATTCATTCTTAATCAAGATSGTAAATTGGAAATTTGTCCAAAAGTTTTTCAGACTTTTACAGATCAAGTCAATTTTCCTAAAGAAGTATTCCAAGAATGCTTTTCTGATTTCACTAACCTTTGTTTTAATCTTCAAACATTGACTGGTCACCAGAACAGGAAAAAAAAAATGTAATGAATACTATATTTGAAYAATTTTTACCCTCTTTTTATTTACAAATATCTACAAGCCCAGATTCTAAGTCTGACAGATTTATTTAAATAACATCCTTTATTTATTAAGTTTGATATATTCAAAACTGGAAAAGACTTTCTCAGTTGTGATTGCCGCATAGATGASTCCAAGAATTTTTATTGTAAGGGTTTATAATTTTAAGTTTATGCTAATTCACATACATTGAAATTCACTTTTTGCAATATTTGCAAAAACAATCCAGTTCAATCAATCTCTCACTCTTATGTCCACAAAGTGACCATAAAAGAGAATTTAATRCAGTCAAAACAAGTATGTTAATTGAAAAAGTTATCATTAGCAGTTTCTYGTGGTATTTGCCTAGATCTGTTAAGTAATGATTATTATTCTTTCCACATGGATGATACATCTGTATTTCAAACAGTCCTACACTTTTGTTAGCAGAGGAACGTGAAGACATATTTAAAATTTTAAGTCCTATTTTTCTGAAAAATAGATGAGGTCTAGAATAAGAACCTTTTAATACAGCTTCTTGTCTCTTGCAATTTCTTGATAAATCCTCCAGTAATCTTTAGTTTTTAGACAAAGGTTTTATGGCCTGAGTCAAATTAATTTRGTTATTAATAATGGCATGAGAGAAAAAAAAGCCTTACTATTATAACACAAAAAAAGCACAGTGATGATTTTGAAAGTCAAATGGAAAAAAAAATAATAATACAGATCTAAAATCAATTTAAAAAATAAACAAAAATCTTTTTAGATGAAAGCTAGATTTACACCAACACGTTATATTTCAGTGTGGTCYAGTTAGCAACATTACAACTGACCATAAATACCTAAAGTACATTTTCACAGCTTTTTAACAACAATTTCAGAACACAAATGCTTTGGTWGTGATTTTTGCAATCCTCTTCCCTCTACGTTCATCAAAAATGCCATAAATTTGTAAATCACATAATTTGCATACAAAAAAAAATATGAGGCTTAGGAATAAATCAGACAAAAACGGTGTGTGCTTTTTGGTATGAATCTTTTCAACCTAACAATCACAGGCCATTTATTTTGACGCTCCCACTGTTTCAAAAGATTTCTCATATTTGTGATCTTATCTGGAACCACCTTTTAAGAAGGCTTAAGACAATTCAAAGCTCTTCTCCTTCATTAGCATATTCAGGTTCCCAAATGAGGCTTCTGGCAAATTTTTCTGTATTTCACCCACTCACCATTCTGTTAAACAAATCTGGAGGCAGCCATAGWGTGTGACAGGAGATGATCTCTAGAAAGATTAGTATTTCACTAGCTAATGTATAGTCTTTAATCAACTTACACCTCTCCACTTTAATGGTAAATCTGCCTTACAATAATATCATATAGGAGAAAAAATGATCAGTGATTAATATTCTGAGTTACTGGCTATAGGCCTATCTAAAATCAGAGGCCTTATTCTGTCTCAGAGTTGGGCTGATTTCTAAGAACAGAAGAAGAATCCAAAAGAAGAACAGAATCCAAAATACCACTTTTCTAACAATCGTAACTCAATTCATTAATTATATGTGAAGTAGTGTATGTCAAAATACCTGCGTAGACTCAGGGCACAAATATAACAAATAGCATGGCTGAAATTTCTGCATAGAAAATCAGAAGAAAGGCTATCACATAGCACATTTATATTTGCCCCACTAGATCTGCAACATCACCAGAGACAACTTACAGGTAATTTACTACCACTGAACTAAGCTTCCCTGCACTCCTGCTTTTGTTCTTCTGTGTCCCTCTTAGAAGTACATTTTACTGCAGTGTATACCACCGGATGATGGATCACCAGATACTGAGCGTATATTTATCATTTCAAGCTGATTTTAAACAATACCTGAATGAAATAAAAACACCATGTCTGCTTGAATTTCTTTGYTAGTAGAGGATACAATTTCATCCTTCCAAAAATACACATATAGAGAAATTTAAAGATTTGTTTTTTCCAGKGCTACTGTACCAACAGCTGTTGCCAGTGGTTCATCTGAGCATGTTATTACTGGCCAGTAGCTTTGATGAACCAAAAAGAGCTAAAAGCAATTGCAAGATCACTACATATAGCAGGAGCTATGTGAAAGGTGTTCAGTTATTTAAAGAAAAAAAGATTAGTAGCTGGGTTTCTGAAAGGAAGTTTAGGGAATGAGGCTTATAGGAGACTAGCTTCTTTTGATTCCATGAAAATCCTAGCCTAATCTCAAGATGATTTCTAACAGGGAGAAAGGTGAGGTTGTCGACAACTTTCCCAGAGTAAATGATAGAAATCTGCATGCTGAAATCAGTGGTGGATTAGGCAGGACAAAACACTATGGAATATACTACTGTTAATAATCCCCACACTATCAAGAAGACTTAAATGGCTGAGTCTTTTCCTTCTCCAACCTTTGTAACTCACCATCTATTTTCTTCCTGTTTCCTTGAAGTTTTTAAAAATGCAACTACATATGTATTTCAGTCCCGAGTAGAGAGGGCAAGCTTGTGACATTAAAGACTGCTAAAACTTGTGTTCTGTGATCAGGGCAGATGTATGGATCCAACCAAGACTTCCAGTACTATCATTCATCGTGCAGCATGATGGCACGGGACAGGATACCCAGCACATCTCTAATATCTGTATTCACACTGGCACCAGGATTAGGTGCAGTTTGTCCTGCATCAGCCAACCTAACCTTTCCTCCACCCTAAGAAGAGCAAAAAACAAATCAGGAATATATTCTGGCTGTCACTTTATATGTCATTTTTATATATTTACTTTCTATATTGAATATGTCATTCTAAACATGTAAAAACACCATGAGTATTTTGCGGCATAAATAACAGTCAAAGACTTATTATAGGACTATTCAGTAAGGGAGCTCCAGGTTGTTCGTCTTCTTCCTCATCCACTAAGTTCAGATACCTCTGTGTTCAGTCAGAGGCTATAACGTTCCTCGTAACAGAATTTAGCTTCATAGAGAAACATTCAAAAACAAATGCTGGCATCTCAAATATGCACATGACTTTACATCAATGTGATATCTTTTTTATGTCTTTAAACTGCCAAAGAAAATATTTACCACTGAGAATAATTTCATAATAGGCTACATTGCTCAAAGCCCTGCAACAGCCATTTATTTGTAATATCAAAACTTTCCTAGCAGGCTTAGCCAATTATTATCCTGCCCACTGATATATCACTAGAAATACAATCTGATATTATTTTTCATAAAGGAATGATATTTAGCAATAATAGCATGCACATGAAATCTGATTTTATTTTTATGAACATCTAAATTCCACTGCACAAAACCCCTGCAGTTAACTATTATTATGATACCTGTTGGCTATCTTTTTCCCTTTATTGATGTGCATTAAGCACTTCTCAATGATGTTTCATGGTTTGCAGAACATATCTGAACTTGGCTGAGAAATGATTTTGAAAGTAGACTTCCACTGAGAATGTCAATGAGGTAAGGACATTTTTGACATATTATCTGCATTACTGAGTTTTATTTGATTTGCAAGATTAAAAGAGATTGACTTGAAAGAAGCAGTGAGCTGCACCTTAATGGAACAATAGCCTGACATCAAAGATGTGTGTGATTTGAAAGACTGAGTGGCAGCTGCTACAAGGAGATTATAAAACTAGAATTCAGGCTCTAATATTGTACTCCAAATTTTGGTGTGGAATACAAACCTGCAGTTCAGATCAGGAATAATTTAAGCACATCAAACACGTAATCCAGGCAGACTTCTTTTTCCTTTCCATCTTCTGCTCTAATTAGGTAATAACCAACAGCTTACATTACTCTGAAATATCCAGGGAGAATTATACTTTTCTGCTTGTGACAGCTCCATTTTTAGCCTATTCTTAAACGCGCTGTCCTCACCATCTAGAGAATATGATTCAAGGGGTGAGATCAAAAATGGCAATCCAACCACTCTCTAGAAAAAGGAAAGCAGAGAAAAATCACTAATGTCAATCTCTCAGTCCCACGCAGAATTTGAACTTACAGCTCTCCAGTTGCTTTTGTTCCTGGGTAATGTATTACTTGAAAGAATTTTTTTTCTAGGTAAATATATTCTTCTTCACTTTTTTGCCTTCTTTTTGAAAGAAATGTCTGACCTGAATTAGATGCCCAGCCGTAGGGTTGACGGAGTTGGCAGACGTGAGGCGCTCTGATCGTGAGGTACGTTCCCAAATGTGTTCATAGCTGTGCTCTATCCCTTCAGCATTTTCTAGCAACCAATTAACACTTGCTGCCAGCTACCACTTTTGTTCTTATGCACTCAACTCCCTTTATATAATGTACGGAGAGCCCAGGCATTTAACTTGGGCTTGTGAATGCTACATGGCAGGACGCCTAAAAGTAATTGAAATGTTCTGTCTTGCAGACTCTGAGCTGTGGCCTTTACCTCAGCGATAGTGTAGGAGATATCCTCAGCTTGGTAGAAAAGGCTGATGAAGATTGTAAAGGCATTCTGAAGGGCAAATCGGGATGCCTTCATATTTTTGGTCTGTGTTGGTTTTGGCAAGATAGGAGGCTTGAGGGAAGGGACTTGGCTGCAGACACTCACAATCACCTTCTCTGGCTAGTAGCTTAGCCAGAGGGTTGTTTCCTTTTATAAATATGTCAGTTCATATTAAGAAAAAAAATGCATAATATAGAAGAAGAAAAATAATCCTATATATATGACAGGATGGAACATTGGCACTTATGTATTGGATCATTCCAAGGATTTTGTCGTGCAGGGACACAGGAAAATGGAAGCTGCTAATTGTGCCTGTAAGAGTTAGTTGCACTCTTGCACCCTCTCAGTGGCTGTCCARCACCAAAACCATATTTGAAAAAAAGGAGTTAGGTTTAGAGCAGTCATGTCGGAGAGAAATAAAGTAAAACACTTCAAAGCTTCTAAAATATCAATACAAAAGTGTATGTACTAGTCATTTCATTTATTACAATTCAGCTATCATGCAATCTTCACTATAAAATCCATAGACTGAAGCAAGYCTGGCAGTGAAGACAAATTAGTTCTTAATCTGAAACCTTTTGTCTTCATCCAGATTGTTGATATACTTGTAAATCTGCATGATCAAACAGATGTGACAAGTGACACATTGTTATAAAGATGCCAGACAAAATCAGAGGTAGGTGTCATCCTATTATAACTATTCTGTACAAATCATCAGGGTTACTGGGGATGCTAACAACACTGAATAAAGAAAATTCCTCTTCTTTTTCTTTCTTTTTTTTTTTTTTTTTTTTTTTTTTTCTTGGGTTTTTTTTTTGGTGAAGGGCAATTCTAAACACAGAGGTCTATGTAACAGCCAATTTATCATCAGTAATAAAAAAAAATCTTGTCTCATAAACAAGAAAACAAGTCCTGAAAATATTAAAAGCTCTGAAAATAAATCCAAAAGTAATAGACAAAACTAAATGYAATTTTTAAGGAAGAAAGATAAATTTTCATTTACCTGCTGCAGCTCCTAAATAAGCAAGTTTTCTTTCCCTGTGCTCCAATCTAAGTATGTTCCTAGACCTACATAGGAGCATCACATGCTGCTTAACTAATCAAACTGAGAACAGTTCATCTTGTTGAATTGAATAGCTTAAAGATATTAGATTCACTGTGGATTTCTGTACTATCAAATACTTCTCAGGGAAAGCATCCGATATATGAGACAACAACCACTTCCTCAGCTGAGTAAACAGAAGGATAAATCATCACAAAGTTTCTCTTTRGGGGGGGAGGTGAATTTTATTTTGAATATCATATGATTAAAGCATTTAAAGATTAATGTAAGTGAAAGCMCAGGATCTCATCATTTAGAAAATGTTGCAATGGACATGCATTGCTTAGGATGGCTCATGATGTCTAGAATCCCAATAGATCTGGCCAAATAATTGCATTTCCATAAAAATAGAATTCCAAAATGTGTTTTCAGCCCACAGGTTGGACAGATCTTTTTCGAATCAAAGTTCTGCTTTATATGAAGACATTGAATAATTGATCTTTCACAATGTAACAACTATGTCTCAAAATATTTTATGTAGTATCAAAATAGATCTTTCCATATCATTCAGGGAAAGTATTACTTGGAAGTGTTTTGGAAAATATTTGCCAAAATATTTTGCTAAATGTTTGCCAGAGTAAAATATTGAATTAAATCCATAAATTTCCCTATWTTTTTTTTGCTTTTGATAAAACTGTATTTTTAATGATAAAAAAATGCAGGTGAAAATATATGAGCTAAAATTAAAAATGAGCTATGAACAGAGAAAGGAGCTTTACAAATTGCAATGATTAAATATGGGGTAGATAATAGAGCTGTAAAAGGAAAGTTAGTCCTAGAATTACTATTGCTGACCTAGCATTTTACTGACTCCTGACCTTAYTCCAAACACTGAACCTGTGTCTACTTGGTACATACAGTGATAATATCATAGCCATAACAAGCATTAGGTCAATGGTCAGACCCACACRGCCACAATATGAAGAGTCTCAAATTTATAGTTATTGGCAATATTATACAGGGTATTATCAGCTGCCTATCTGGGACCCCAAAGCATAACTTTTTTGATATCATATGATATATCATCAAATCTATATGCTTATTTTCTGATTTACTACATCTTCACTGAGAGTTTATCTTCACCCTGACCATTATTTAAATCAGTTTCTAATGCAGTTGGGCTGTGCTATTTCATCTGTTCCCTGACACTTCTGCTCCCTTTCAATTTCACAGTCTCTCGGATGAGTATAAACTCATGTTAAAATTCATTTAACTTTCAGGACTCAAACTTTTATTGGAAAACTAGTCAGTATTCCAAATACAAATAAAAACAGGACTCTGTACTAACCCATGACTGTATAATGCTAACTCTAAGCTTACCAATATTTTACCAATAAACTTATCAATATTTTGATAACAATATTTCACATGATTTACCAAAGGCTCCAAAAACATTGACACCTTAAAACCCCAATATCTTTATGTGATCATAGATCAGAGCAGGTAGACTGAGAGAAATCCTGGTCACTGATAGATAAGATTTAGGGCGTAGAAAGTATTAGGAAAAACTGCTGTCTTTTCTTGTGATCACAGATCACGTGGGCCCGGATGGGATGCACCCACGGCTACTGAGGGAGCTGGTGGGTGTTGTTCCAGGCCGCTCTCCATCATCTTTGAAAGGTCATGGAGAACTGAAGAGGTGCCTGAGGACTGGAAGAAAGCCAGTGTCACTCCAGTCTCCAAAAAGGGCAAGAAGAAGGACCCAGGCAACTATAGGCCAGTCAGCCTCACCTCCATCCCTGGAAAGGGGATGGAACAGCTCATCTCAGATGCCATCTCTAAGCAAGTGGAACAGAAGAAGGTGATCAGGAGTAGTCAGCATGGATTCACCAAGCGGAAATCCTGCTTAACCAATCTGATAGCCTTCTATGATGGCATGACTGGCTGGGTAGATGAGGGGAGAGCAGTGGACGTTGTGTACCTTGACTTCAGCAGGGCTTTTGACACTGCCTCCCATAACATCCTCAGGAAGTTATGGGTTAGATGAGTGGACAGTGAGGTGGATTGAGAACTGGCTGAAAGGCAGAGCTCAGAGGGTCGTCATCAGTGGCGTGGAGTCTAGTTGGAGGCCTGTGGCTAGTGGCATCCCCCAGGGCTCAGTACTGGGTCCCATCCTGTTCAACTTCTTCATCAATGACCTGGATGAGGGGATGGAGTGCCTCCTCAGCAAGTTTGCTGATGATACCAAGCTGGGAGGAGTGGCTGAGACACCTGAGGGCTGTGCTGCCATTCAGAGAGACCCAGACAGGCTGGAGAGTTGGGCAGAGAGGAACCTCCTGAGGTTCAACAAGGGCAAGTGCAAAGTCCTGCACCTAGGGAGAAATAACCCTAGGCACCAGTACAAGCTGGGGGCTGACCTTCTGGAGAGCAGCTCTGCAGAGAAGGACCTGGGAGTGCTGGTGGACGACAAGTTGACCATGAGCCAGCAATGTGCCCTTGTGGCCAGGAAGGCCAATGGTCTCCTGGGGTGCATTGGGAAGAGCGTTGCCGGCAGGTTGAGGGAGGTGATCCTGCCCCTCTCCTCAGCCCCAATGAGGCCTCATCTGGAGTCCTGTGTCCAGTTCTGGGCTCCCCAGGACAAGAGAGACATGGAGCTACTGGAGAGAGTCCAGCGTAGGGCTACAACGATGATCAGAGGGCTGGAGCACCTGCTCTATGAGGAACAGCTGCGAGAGCTGGGCCTGTTTAGCCTGGGGAAGAGAAGACTGAGGGGGGATCTGATCAATGTGTACAAGTACCTGAAGGGAGGGTGTCAAGGGGATGGGGACAAACTCTTTTCAGTTGTCCCATGTGACGGGACAAGAGGCAATGGGCAGAAATTGAAGCACAGGAAGTTCCGCCTGACCGTGAGGGGGAATTTCTTCCCTGTGAGAGTGACGGAGCACTGGCACAGGTTGCCCAGAGAGGTTGTGGAGTCCAGAGGTCCCTTCCAACCTTACTAATCCTATGATCCTGTGATCCTACTTGCCCTTATATCTATCTGGAAGCGAACAGGTTAAGTCTCTTCATTCAACTTTCTCATTCACTTAACAGTACATAACATTTGTTTTTTCACTAATAAAAATGTGGAAGGTGATTACCGTATTAATGTCTCTGGTCTTCATGTCTCACAAAACAACAACAATAGAGAAGTCGTATAAAGAAAAAGACAATGACTGAAGAAATATAGGAGAAGGAAAAACTCAGACAATTTTCTGCTAAAAGAGAGAAGCAGAAACATGACAGAATGAAAGCAAATGAAATGACTAGTTCAGAGAAATTAGATGGGGTGTTACTATGTTCTTTTTTTCATGACAGAAGAACACAAGAGAACTGCATRAAAATGAAAGGCTGAAACATCAGTCTGATAACAAAAAAAACTTTTCACCCAACAGCAATTAAATTATGGAGTTTTCTGCTGCAAGTTATTGCTGTTCCTAATAGAACAGTCAGGTTCCAGAAAAAGATCAAATCTGTAAAAATATTAAGATAATGACATAAGTTATAGTAGAATTRAAGGATAACCAAGATTTTTGCTAGACATGTTCTCATATAGCAAAGCATGAAATATCCTCTGTCAAAATAGTCCAATCTTTTATGCTGCACTTACAGGTTAAATTCCAGTGGTAGGACCTCCTCAAAGATCAAAATTTCCCCCTCGTCTTTTAATGATGGTCCATTCCACCATCATCTGGAGAAAGTGGCAACAGCTCAGCCTTCAATAACGAGGCTTTCCACTGGGATAAAAAGAAGTGTTAGGCTATCGGGGAAGCATAATTTTCCCCAAAAGGCACTGTCATCTTCTTGTATTTTCTCTTGAAGAGGCCACACTGACCCCTGCCAGAAACAAGATAACACACCTCCTTTCTGAATCTGCATCTGTCAGTTTCTGGCAAATCTTATGCTTCCTCTGCCTGAAGGTAAATAAATATAAGTACTTAAAAAAAATAAAGTATTTTGTAAGGATGCTGGGGTTTTCCTATATTTTAAACAGTTTAAAAGATGCCTTTTTGCCACAGATACGTAGACACTATGCTGATACACTTGATCCAGTTAATGGCAAAAACCTCAGTACTGAAGCACACTGAAAGCCTTGTCACTCAATGTTCTATTGCTATTTGTGATTTAAGTACTATTCAGGTCTTGTGTTTGAAAGGAAGTATGCAGTGACAGAAATTCACATGAGAAAATAAAAACTCTTACCCAGAAGAGGAAGGCCTCGATAATGGTGTAAAATCATTTCTGTACAGAGGATTTATTAATATTTTGCTGCCACTAGCATTCATCTCTCTTCTTTAGACAGCTCATTAAACAACTGCTAAAGTGTTTAATAAATTAACTTATAATAATAAATTAACAGCTTATCCAAGATCAGAACCACTTTGACCATGCAATTATCTCCACTTCCCCAAGGCTCCAATAGTACCATAACCTTTTACCTGGTAAACCAGGCAATACTTAAAGGATTTTTACTGATAATTACATTAGATATATTCCATTTTTTTCCTCTTTGAAGACTGTGCTACAAGGTCATAGGGACTTCATAGAATGGCTTCTAGAAGTAATATTGCCTCAAATGTGAATCATTAATAATAAAATTAATATGCTGTATAAACAATGCCAGCCTGAAGTTACTCTATATTTTCAAATCACAAATATGGATTAAACCTATTGCAAACCAATCTTGTTAAAAAATTCCCATGGATGTAATAGCATGTTTCAAAGAAGCACCTTTGAAATATGCACAGCTAGAAGAAAATAAACTGTCAGTGCACATTTAAGAAGACAAAAGCATCTCATAGGATCTTATAAATGTCTTAGGATATCCTTTTCATTAAAATTTCTATGCTGGCTCAAACATCTATAGAATGCTTAAAGGTCTTTGAGGCATTGCATACACCTACAGCTCACCAGGTTGGCGCTACGGATGAGCCCTAACCAAATACAAAGACATTTGGACTTTCATCTCACTCATATTAGAATACAACCTTTATTGTGGTCAGTCCTTCATAAGCTCTAAGATATATTTATGGAAGGAAGATCACAAAAACAATGTGTATCATCTGGGCTATATTATGTTTATATTCTTCCATATTCAGTTCTTATTGGATCTTCCCAGTGAAAAGGCTTTTTATGACTGACAGTTTAAGAAGTTGCATATAAATTTAGCTGTTTAATAACTCTGATTTGTCCCCTGATTGCAGGATGTTGCTGCTGGATAACATCTCAGAGGAGTTACTCTTCCAGAATCAGCAGAGCAATTTCTRTAAATGATTGTGCTGGAGTGTTTACCTGAAGAAATATTTATGCCCCACATTATGTGTGTGAAGGCACACAGCATTTGTGGGTGAGGGGAGAGGGGTGGATGTCATTTACCTTTACTGTAGCAAGGCTTTCAACATTGTCTTCTGCAGCGCACTTGTGAGAGCACATCTAGACACTGTGCCATTTTGACCTTACCAATACGAGAGAGAGGTTGCCAAACTGGAACAAGTTTAGCATAGGGCCACCACGACAGTCAGGAGCAAGAGCATTTGTGCTGCAAGGAGAGGTTGAAGGAACTGGGCTTGGTCAGCTTGGGAAAGAGGTGGCTTCATGGAGACCTAAAAGCAGCCAGCCAGTGTCTACAGGGATGTTATGAAGAAGATGGAACCAAGATCTTCACGGTGGGACATGGCAGGAGAATAAAAAGCAACAAGCATAAATTGAAAAAAAAGAGAGGTTCATGATGGATATAAGGAAAAGCATTTTCTTCATGATGATGATCAAGCAGTGGGGTAGGCTGCCGAGAGAGATTACACTATCTGTATCCTTGGAGGTCATCAAGATGGAACTGGATAAAGCCATGAGCTGGTCTGATCTCATACCTCAGCCTGCTTTGAATAGGAGGTTGTGCTAGAGACCTCCTGATGTCCCTTCCAACCTGAATTATCTTTCAAGTCAGTGAATAACTATGTTAATCTATCTATCTATGGGACTTAGAAAAAAAGTCTCTGTTTATTTCAGTCAAAGCTAAATACTAAAAAAAAAAGACTTGCATGCTTAGAAGTAAGACCCTGAAAGGAGGCACTGAAATTAATTTTTTTAACGAGTGCTACCATAGTGTATGTCAAATGACTTCTGCCTTCTAGATCATAGATCACAGTTAAAGCTGAAGAGATTAATTAGAACTTCCATAAACTGCCTAAATACACTGAAAATAAATCCCTTTCTTGAGTACTCAGCATAGGCATATTCCAAACATAATCTGTAAAGATCTTCTCACCAAATTGCTTTTATTATGCTATAATGAAACTAATTATTCATGCATTTCATTTTCAAGTTTACATTCACCTTCTAAACTACTAAAATACCAACCCATAAGTTTGACCCAGGTTTCTCAAGGACCGCTCTCTGATGCAAAAGTTCGCAATCTTTTGAGGACAGTATACCTACCAGACTGCATTTTTCCTTCTCAACTTAGACATCAAATAAGCTAGTGGAAACTCAGTAAAAAACAAAAGAAACTGCCTCTCAGAAAACACAGGTGTCTTATAGGCAATATATCAGCCCTTATGAGAGACTCAGATTCCAGGAAATGTGGAACTTGGTGGGAGTGAGCTGTTTATGCCTTTCACAGCAGCCACTAGATGCTGTGGCTTCCTTAGACCTTKTATCTGGTACCCTAAATTGCCTTCTCTACTGTATTTTGTACTGAATATGACTCTTGATCTAATATTACAAATGGTGGCATTTGGTCGCAAGCTTAGACACACTGTAATATTAGCTCATAGTCTCAGTTTCATCTTTTCCATTGAATGAACCAATCTTTTCTCRTCTTACAATTTGAAAGGAAGACCCTCCTCAGGATTTCATATAGATGAAACTCATCGAAGATACATAAAAAAACAGATTAAGTTCACCAAATCCAGATCACACATATGCAGATACACATATAAACTTCGTTCAATTAATAAAGAATTGTTTGCAAGAATATGGATCTGAGCCATTCTTTCCACTTAGGAAATGCTGAAACAGTGAAACAGCATGAAAATTTTATCATACTACATTAGCAATTTTCCATTACCTATTATTAGGAACTGTCATATTACCCTAGAGTCCAGCACAATCACGGATCTCCATTAACTTAGTGGAGGGGCTTTTTTCTGTCCCTGATATGACTGCAAAACTACACAATACCACTATATCCTTCTGTCAGAATATGGCTCCATCAGATTAACCATCTGGCCTGAAATACTTTTCTTTCCTGTTCAAAAGCTGTTCTGTATTCTACCCAGAAGAGTTCTTGAACACAAAAGGGCTATTCAGGCCTAACCATTTATCTGGCAGAACAGACTTCTATCCAACTGCACATAGACTCACAGCTGTGATGGTGTTCTGCAGAGAGTAATTTTCTACCCACAAGAGAAACTGTTTAATAAAAAGAAGAACCTATTCTCTGATTCAGAAGGAAGGCTATATCATACAGACACCAGGGTGTACTGTAACTACAATTTCTCTTGCTATTTGTAAATCAATGCTAGATAATCTCAAACAACTATGGATTAGATTACCTAAAACAATGGCATGCAATATTCACAGAATATTTTGGGGAAGGGAGTAGATGAAGTCACAGAAACTTCATTGTCTAAATTATTAATACAGACACTATCTATAACYGAGAGTGTCATTGTATATATATCATTTTAAGCAAGGTAAATCTGCAACATGTAGATGAAAATTCCTGCACCCCGGATAGGTCATGCAACCTTTGAACCAAAATTATMATCCATGCTTCCAGCTATCAGGTATACACTTTTCCATATGTTCTGCATAYTATCATCTTTTTTTCACTTATTCTGACTCTAATGCAACCACCCAACAAAAAAAATAAAGAACATAAAGGAGATCTGCTAAACAAGATATGAGTAAAGAAATGTCAACAATGGAAGATTTGAAATCATACAGGAAATCCTAGCTGAAGAGAGACAAATTTCTGTGTCCAGCAAATACTATGCAGATAAAAGTCTCCACAAAAGCAAKAATACAAGCAACATCAAGAGCTGAAAAAATTAGACCCAGAATTGGAAAGTAAAGCCATAAGCATAGTCCGGAGCTTGCTGAGGTCAGGGGTTTAAGTGGCAAATAGTCTGGGCGCTGGTCTGTACGGCTGATGGGTGACCTTCGCTAGCTACAGTATAARCTGAGAGTACTATGTACTCAGAGCAAGGGTGCGAGCAACCTCCAGGAGTAACACAGACCGGAGCTAAGTTGCTGCTGTTGGTTTGATCAGGAACTGTTGAAAGGTCACCAGTTATAGGACACTGGATCCAGGGAGATCAACCCTTTGCCTTTGGCTTCTTCACTGGAATAACTGATGGGTTTCCAGTCACTGTCAAGCCCCTAAACCTSTGTCTCAGGTAATTTGCAGCACTTGTCTTGGTTTGCCTACAGACAGTGTCTGATGAAGCAGAAAGAGGCTTATCCATCTCTGTTGGCTCAGGGATACCACACAGCAGTGTGGCTGTGTGGGGAAATCTCCAGTAYTGTTTTTCTGTTCAGCTGGTTCGTTGTAGATCCCGTTTAAGCTCATGGGTTGCTCATTCTCTTTTCTTCCTACTCTGAGAGAAAGTATATTCAGAGACACGTCTGACTACAGTTCTGCTAAAATCCACAAAAAATGAAGGTCTGGCTACAGAGAAGTGGTTCAGGACCTACAGTTTTTGCTTATAGGCAAGAGATAACTTACAGATAATTAGCAGGATAGTATATATTTAAAAATCTAGTGACAATCTTAAAATGATTGGTGGCTGCCTAAAAATAAGAAATTCTTCTCTTCTAATAATTGTTAACAGGAGACATTTACAACATTTGCAGCACCTGAACTTTAGATTTTTCATCCTTTTCCCTAAGAGAAGTTATACTCATTTTTATGTTTTTTAATTTCATTATAGATTTCTTTCCATTTCCTAGAAAGAAATGTTCTCCCTCTTCAGCTTTATTCTCCTTTAGGTAGCCAATGAATTCTTTACTGCTACTTGTTTTTTTTTTTTCATTGCATGTTATATTGTGGGTTATTTTATTTTTTTCTTACAGCCCAGAGTTCCTCCTAAACTTCCAGCATTTTTATGGTCTATCTTAGACACTACCTTCTATTACTTTAGTGGTTACATTTTTTTTAAACATTAAAATTAAAGAATTTGCCTTCCCTGTGACCACTCCCATCTTGATATTACAGATGTGATAGTTAAGATGAATGAACTAAACCCTGACTTTTTTCCTACTGATTTTTGCGTTTTTGTTCTCCAGATTTTCTTGTGGATTTATGAGGAGTTTTTCAACTACTCAAGCTTCAAAGGTTTGAAAATTCAGGGTGTTTTGTTTTCCTGGAAAAGCAGATAATCCTTGTTCATGACAGTCACAAAATGTGAGAGTTCCTATAACTTGGCACACAAGCAAAAGGCAGAGTCAGGGGAAAGAGTATTTATTTATTTTTAAATCATGGATTCATTTGGCAACCTACTCCCTACACTGTTTCAGGCCATATGCTTTTATGTATCTCACCTTCTGCTCCCTTTGTCCGTTTGAAGCTGGACCACAAAGCTCCCAGTCCTATTTGTGAGCAGTAGCTCTATTAATTTTAGTGAGACTGTTCGTGCAAGTCGTCATTAACTACTGATGGTAGGAGGCTGCTAGGAAGTAACTGGGTTCACATTCTTATGCTTTTCATGGTAAATCATTGGAGGAAAGACATAAAGCCCTTGCAGTCATTTTGGGWGCTCAGAAATGTAACCTGAAGCTGGATCTCATTGGATCTCAATATGATTTTGATGGCTTTATATAGTGCAGAGTGCTTTGAAGTCTATGAGTTGTATTAAGCAGACTATCCTCTCTGCTGCTCTGACTAGTTTAATAAGTTTTTTTTTATGGTCTTGCTATTTACCATCTAAATAGCATATATTTCTTTAGATGATTCACATGCATGAATGAGGGGTGATCAAATCCTTAAGTCTAGCTGTTATGCCACTTACAGCAGTGGGGTATGTTATACCTAAGAAAAGGATCAAAGCAACAAGAGTTGTATAAGTTGTGACTCAGTATACACTGAGAAACTGAGGAGGTCTAGTGCAGCAAGGAGAGCTGGAGAGAGCGTAAGATAAAGTTTCTCTGTAYGAGCAATACCGTAGCAGCTGCATGGTACTTCAGTGAAGCACATATTGAGCTGCGAGCAGAAACTATGATGGAATTGACCTTTAAATTCATGTATCCATTTCTAAGCATGGAGAAATGATAATTATGGCAAGAGTTAATCTGCCATCTGAGCATTTTATTAAATGTAAAATCATTGGATTAAAATGATCAATGCAAACCYTTCTTTTTTCAGAAGTAACTTTGAAAAGCTTTCTTTGAAAGCAAATGTCCTGAAGGTCATTTGCTTAAACCCTGCAGAGGGTGCTACTGACATAAGTGCCTGCTCACCTGGGGTTGGATCAAATCCACCCAGTTTGCTATTTGACAGCATCCTCTGTGGCTGCATACACGCCAGTGCAGCCTCACTGGCTTCCTAYACACTCTCCATTGTAAGTTTAGCGTGTTATACTGTCCATTAAAAGCCACTRGGAATTCAAATGCTCTTTGCATTTGTTTTAAGGAAAGGCAATTAATAGCAACACAGACTGTCTGAAAACAGAGTTGAATCACTAATAMAATGCAAGTCTTCCGTCCATTGCACCAGCTTAAATAGTACAAGTATAGGAAAAGACTGTTCTGTTGCTGGTGGTTTACCCCCTTGCTGCAGACAAGCATTTGGAAAATAAACAAATTCTGAAGGTGACAGTGTGATTTATAAATGTAGGGGGCAAGGGAAAAGCATTCCAAAAAGACAATATAAAGATTTTTCCAATGGATACACAGTTCAAAAGTGCCATATGGAACATTGATGATTTATAACTGGGGGAATTCAAGCTTGCTAAATGTATAACACTATTCCCAGAATATTTATTAGAAAGAAGAATTATTCCCTTGCAGAACAGCATTCACTATGCTAATTTTTCCTGGGGGGGGGGGCTTCCATAACTTAAAGGGCCAACCATTTATTTGTTTCTTTGGTCGTAACAATGCGTATTTTCACAGCATTTATTTATTTTCCTTATAGGTTAGCCTGTGAGTCTGGAAAATGTCAAGAAGTATTAGCAAAGAATCTAAGGTCATGAGCATCATAGGTTACTGTGGCATCAAGCTGATACTCAGTGTCTTGGTGCAGTGTGCTGGCTTGCTGATGTATGGAAGCTGCTGTAGTGTGACGTGAAGAACCGCAACAGCATTAGGCACAGCTGCACCACACGCAAAGAAAGTATACTCTAAAGACCCRAAAGAAAAAATACTCAGAAATTCTAAAAGATCTGCATGAAACAGAAACAATTGTATGTATGTTTTCTCCAAGCATGAACTGCAAATCATTTAACATATGCAGTAAGACAAAAATATAATAAAATATGATATTAAGGCCAGAATAACAACAGGGTGGGAAATATAAATCAAAAGTCCTCTAGATTTCTCTCAAAGACTGCAAAATCAAATATTCTTGTTCCATACAYTGCATTTAACTAGATAGATTTTTTAGGATTAAAGAAGTCAAGGAGATAAAGTTTGATGCTGAAACTCAGAATATGTTGGTCCTGAGCCACTTCCCTTGTGGTTCCCTTATATAAGACATATAATTTGAGTTCAACATCTGTAGTACCTTCCAAGGGGAAAGCTGATCACTAAAGCAAAGGCAGACACTACAGACCAAGACCACTCACGAAACAAAAGGTGGCTTCCACCATTTTCCATGGTCGTTTACCATGCCATTTTCATTTACCATCAGTATTACTGCCCTGAGCACCCGTCAAAAATTGCTGCCATGTTATTGATACAGTAGTGAGAAAAATGTTCTTTGCAATGACGTTACTGTCAGTCTGCCAAGTATCTTTTATTTGTTGTGCCTACAAATAACCATGCTATGACATGCTCCTTTAATAACTGTCAAAGGGGAGGGAAGGAGAAGAAGGAGCAGACTGAGTAATGTTTTAGTCCAAATAAAGAATTACATGGGCACAAGTAACACCACAAGAACACCTTTATTCTTATCCTTCAGGAACAGTTACTAGTGTTGGTTAGTGKTCCTGCTATAGGCTACCATCACCAAGACTCTCACAGTTGATTCAGGGTAGAAAGATTTATAGGGCCACAGTCTAAATGACAGCAAACRATGAAGCCACCATTTTTCCAACAGAAAAAGCAGGCACATGTTTCTATTTGAATTTCAAACATAGTCTTTCTTAAAATATAAAAGTAGTTTACCTAATTTTCTCTTTGTTTTCTATGTTCTTTCTGATCACTGTTGAAGAGCTGATATGCAAAAAGAAGCATTTCTTAGTTTTTAAAATATGATGGGAAGCAGGAAGTACCAATGATTTCAGTTTTCTGACTTTTAAATACCTAAGAGATTTTAATTGCATGGATTCAGTTGAGTTAAACAGTCTTTTTAATACACTCCCTTCTAATATAAATTCAAGACGATATATTTAGCCATCAACTTTCTAGCTGTTATTTGAAAAAAAAAAAAAAACCTTTCATCCTTTCATTTAGATAGGACTGTAATGAGCACAGTCCACAAAATACTTGGGATCAGTAACTTCCCTATAAAGATCCAGGTTTCACAGTAAATCTTCTGTAATTGGCCCCTCAACTCTCTCCACTTTTTAAATTTCGTACCAAAAAAGCTGAGAGAGGGCCTCCAGTCATATCTTTAAAACTTTCGTATTCTGTCTTATGCTTTCACTAAGCGGTTTAATTGATTCCCACTCCTGAGCGATTGAGGGACAGGGCTTTATGTGCTGCTGAGTGCCACCTGCTCTCGGATCATTTCAATCACTGAATTGCCTCGTTGTGCCGGCTCGTGACACCTCCACCTCAGCTTGAAACGAGAGGTCTAAAGGCCTGTGTATGCCTCTGCRTGATCTTCAGTTGCATTAGGATCTTAACTATGTTAGAAATCCAGARGCCACTATTTAGAGAGCAGAGCAGGGCTTCTCACTCTCTTTATTTACTCTGTGAGATGGGAAACAGTAAAGTAGTCGGGTGATGTCAGGGCACTTTTAGTCTTTAGGGTAACACATCAGCACATTTAGAAGTGGGGCTGCACTGAAAGTGGCTTTATTCAGTTGATTTTAAAATATTATTGCTTRTAAGCTGTGGGGTTAACCGCAGAGGGAACCGTTCTGTTTGCTTTGTTTTCTTTAAATGTTGGCTCAAAGGAAGCCACAAACCTGAGGGAATCATTTCATACCTTTCACTCCGTAATATAAACTCACTTCTTAGATCACACCACACAGCTGTGCAGTGAGTGTATACGCTTATGGCTGTGGCTAAGATAAAATCTTTGAAGAAAATCTTTTCTGTACGCACATGAGTCGAGAAATATARAAAATAGGATGTACATCTCACCCCAATAATCTCAGCTCTTCTTCTTCAACACTATACTGCTTCATGTTCATCTACAAAGCCTTTCGTAAATATATTTTTAAGTTACTTATGGTCACTCTAATAACTAGAATGTATAAAATACATGTCACACAGGATATGCAATGGACCATTATCAATAAATCACAATTTAAATATTACATTTTTTTACATCTTTCGAAGAAGAGAAAGGTCTGCTCTTCTTTGGAAAGGTGAAAGCTTTTCTGAGGATTCTTACCTTTAATGTAAGCTCTAGCTTACATAAATGTAGTGAATATAAATATTAAACTGTATTAAGTATCAAGGAAAATTATGTGACAAAAATACATTTAAATTACTTCAATGCCTATGGCTGTGGCAAACTGAATTATACTGGACTGTCCTCCTCTTACCACATTTACTCATAACTATCTTGAAAAAGATTTACTAAACCAATATTTTTAAACAAAGTATATATTCTGCCATCTGAACATAAAAGTACTGCAGTTACATGGCACATTTACTGGTCAACACACATGTGGTTTACTTCAAGAAGAATTCATTTATTATTCACGCCAGTATAGACAGAACATTTTAGTGATTATGGAATTAAATGTTTTATTTTCAAACAATTACATAGATTAGATTCAAGACGTGGTCCTATTCACAGGTGATATGTTATGTCTCAGCCTTATTTGTCTTATAATGTGCTGATGATGATTCAACAAATCCTATGTTAGACAAACAGGTTTAGTAAAGCAGCTTTCCATTTCCAGKATAGTAGCCTGGAGATTCAGCTGTACATCTGTACACTAAGGCGAATCCCCTTTCACACCAACTTGAATATGGTGGGCATGWGTATTTAATATAGAATAGTAAATAAGGATGCAGAAAGATCTGAAGCATATTTCTTAGTGCTGTCTGCACACTAGCTTAATAAAATTATCACAGAAATGAATGAATAAATATTCTATTATTTTAATTCTTACAATACCCTTAACCATTTAGGTTAGACTGAAGTCAGACTGAAGCAAGGAAAGCCATGAATTTTCCATATGTATTAAAATGGAAATTCAAAATTGAAATGGAAAGCCTCAGCTCATTTGTCTGTTTTGTTGTTTCATTTGAAACCAGAACGAGCTGTAACTTCTTGATTTGGACTTGTACCATAGCACAGATTCACAACACTAGCCCTCATTTTATCTCCRAACCTAAAATAATATATGCAGCTTTTATGTTGTCACATTAAAATAGGCTTTCCTATGACTGCTGCCATTTTATAGCAGAATTTTATTTCCAGATGTAAAACTCTGGAAGTGATCTAAATCTATAACATAAATCTATGAGTAAGGCACAGGATAGCTAAGCTGAAACAAAAAGCAATAGAACAATAGGATCAAAGAGAATATTAGCTTTACATCCTTGTCTTTCTTGAGACCTAAACTCCAATCCAGGTTTGGACTGTAAAAGAAAATGAGTTTGATCTTCTCATTTTAGCTGCTATTTGTGGAAATCAGAGTATTTCAGTGATGTTAAGAGTCTCTGGTCAAGAGAAATATGAAACTGAAATGTAACAAGTATTCCAAAGCAAGCAGATGGAGAGTATTTTGGTATAAATCACTTTCAGCCATTCTACTTCATTGTAACCACATCTGTCACAAGCCRGTGCCTTTATTTCTGAAAGGGTGTAATAGACCAGAGATCTCCCAGGAGGATAATCGTCTTAAAAAATTAGTAGCAAGACTGGTCTGGCATTGATCATGAAATTGCAATATTTCCTCAAAAATTTCTAAGAATCAAAATCAAATATTCTTTAATATTAATTTCATTTTATTTTTTCTAAGGATAGAAAGTACCAGTTGTTTCTTTTTGGAAAATGTCTTAACATCTTATGGAATTATGTAAATTAAATAGAATGAGTTTTCTGATTTCTGGGTTTTCTGAGAGGAATGAGTTGATTCCAAATCATGCAGTTGAGTCCATTCTCATTTACTTAATAAAGTTTCTGCAACATGGGCTTCTTTTGGAAATTAAGAAAATAAACATCATAATAAGATAGAACACAAGTCATTCTTAATATTTGCTTTTCCAAGCCCTCTACCCAATGGGCCATACAGGAAGTATTGACAAGTGCATATACAAAGCTCATCTTTATCTTTTAAATCACGATGTTTTGGCCTCTCCAAAACATAGACCAGCATAAGCAGTGAAATCAAGCCTGAAAGACCCCAGTCTCATTTAAGCCAGAAAATCTCTTCTACCTTTTGGCCCAGAGCACAGCACAGCTCTCACACTGGCCTTACTGAATCACTATACTCATGTGACAGCAGATAWGTGTGGGAGTGGGTGAAAAAAAGAAATTTATAACTCCAAACTCCATTTCTTCATTACCAAAACTAATTTTCCTCCTATCTTTGATTCACATACTGAAATTTAAGATCCAATCCTACAGTACCAACTACTGATGGTTTTTCTTAAAATAATTTAGGGAAATATCCATCCATTTTCAGATCATAAACTAGGGAACCCACTACATGTACTTCCTATTGATGCCAAGTGGARTCATGAAGTTAAATTCCAAATCATGGTGCTTTGAAAATATAGCAGTAAGCATACCTGATACAGCACAGTTCACTAGTACCTGCAGTGAGTATTTTACAAAGTGTGTGCTAATTTAATAAAACAGTAGAATGATATCTTAAATGAGGCAGCAGGTACAGGCCTGATTTTTAAAATAAGTCTATGATCCTATTAAAAGAATAGAATCAGAAATCAGAAGTAATCCACAAAATGGTGTTTTAGGCACTGCATATAAAAAAGATGAAACTGGAATAGTATCAGATTAAAAAAAAATACAATCCGCTAACTTGCAGTGGAGGGGGTGTGCTTTCGTCCTATGTGAAACAGAAAAAGTACAGAATCTGACTGAWTTTTCACAGGAAATAATGGAAGTGCTTCACGTCTTTGGAAAGGTCTTACTGCTAAGGCTTTGGCTAATGAAAAAGGAAAAGAAAGAAAAATCACTTTTTGTCCATTCTCTCTTACAAATAAATGGCTATAGATGCTAGTAACATTATTTTCTTTGCCGTTGCTGATAACTCTAAGATGATGTACACTTTCAGCCATAACTGTACATGCTATTTGTCATTATTTTTTAAGCATTTCAGTTCAATCAGCCATCAACAGCTGCCTCTTCTCCCCCAAGGCGTGCTGTAGCAACAGTTCAGTAAACTTGCTAAATGTTTTACTTATTTTTAAAGGAAAAGCGATAAAAATTTAGTATTTAATACATTTCTTAGCTAATAAAACATTTCATTTTACTGTTTCTCTTCAACCTGCATAAATGTATACTCCTCGATTTGAGTAACCYTATTATGGGTGTTTTAAACTAGAGGGAGATTTGAAATAGGCTCAGACAGGACACTTACGGGGGCACAWGTCACCATGCATCACCTGGTCCATGGTAACTGTCCATATACATGCTCTTAGCCCACAGCAAGGGGCAGATAAATTGAAATTAACTTAGTCCTYAAGGGGGCTGTGTGTGCTGGCAGACAGTTCACACCAACTGCCTAATGGGTGATAACTTGTCCTCTCCAGTAAATCGATCACATGCAAAAACATAAGCTCTTTATGTGATGATGTACCAAGGCTTTATACAGAGTCTTAATAATATATAAGAAGACTTTTGTATAATAATATATATAATATAGTCTCTTCAGGAAGGACTAACCTTTCTCTGCGTTTGTACAGTAGTAAGTAGCACAGTGCTGCCTAGCATGTCATAATAGGGCTCCTAAACTAGACATTATAGGCCACAATATAAACAGGAAAATTGGGCTTTCCAAACTCCCATCAGAGTCCAAGACGTTTTCTTAAGAGCTAGCTTATGCTGGTCTATTATCTAGAATACAAGCAGTTTTGGTTGTATTCTAGCGGTGACTTTGAACGACCAATTTTCCCATGAAAGATTTCATGGTTTCTAAGATTTTGTTCTGTCTATGAGGAACCCTTCTTGAGGGAAGGTAAGAAATATCCAGATTTTTTTGATATTTCTTGTGCAAAGAACGTTCCAATTCTGATATCAGTGAGATTAATCAAATAGAAATTTAGTGTCATTTTCAGCAGAGAACGTGAGTGGAACATTTCTGAATTTCCCATCTGAAGTGGGGGGCACTGAGAGATGTGGCCTGGAAATCAGCCTACCTGATGGAAGTCCAGAGTGGACACAAACAGCTTCGCATTACAATAGAGTTCCATAGTGAAAGGACTAAATAATTTGGTTGCTCTGGCAGACAGTATTTAACTGGGAGTTCAGACTCTCCCAGTTACTTCTCTCTGCACCCAGTAAGTTGTGTTCGACTTTCAGAAGGACATCCAGCCTTGATTAGAAGTAGTAGTATCCAATGCAGAATATATTCCTGACCTCCTTATTTCCTGTGTAGCTAAAATATTTGTTTGGTAATATACATCTTAAATTTGAACATTAACCAGTCAAATCAGTTGCAAATGTGGATATTTCTACCTTTACTTGGAGGCAGTAGGCTTAGCTGGTGACAATTACCTTTTAAAGACTAAAGACTAATACCTGATGGGAGAGTGTAGATGGTATGGGGTCAGACTCCTCTCAGCAGTGCCCAATGACAGGACAAGAGGCAATAGGCACAAGGTGAAGGTCCATCACAACATGGAAGGTCCATCCAAACATGATGAAAATTTTCTTTTCTATGAGGATGAACAAACACTGGAACAGGTTTCCTGGAGAGGTTGTGGAGTCTCCTTCCTTGGAGACATTCAAAACCTGTCTGGATGTGGTGCCAGGTAGCCTGGCTGTACCTCATGATTTTACTATTCTGTGATCTCTACAGCAACTCCACTGCAGACCCCCCCTCCCTCCGGTCATAACAGTTCTTTAGCCTAGAAAAGTGCTGTCAYTTTTTAAAGTTTACCATCTGAAATTCATACTAAGGGATGCAATATTAAAATATAAAACACAACTACCTGTACCTGAGCCAATATGTCAGGGATTTCTCTATACTTAAATACAACCCATTCAACGCTAGTCCAGTTCAGTTCAGCTTTGACATTCTTTATGGCCCATTATTTACCTCCACAGCTGATACCCAAGCAATCTTTTCCATCACAAAAATTGGTAATATCTGAAAAGCAGAAAAAATTTGGCAGAAATAATCATAATGATGATAAGTATTAACACAACACACTAAACACAGTCCTGGACACAGGCTTTCAAATTGCGTTTTCCACCTTGCAATTGAAAAACTATTTCAGACAACCTGTATCTAACACTTTCTGGCAGTGCCATATTGTCCAAGACTAACACAAAAAGGAAATGTACATGAAAATCAAGGATGGTTTCACCTTCATTGGTACAGAAACTAGTGAGCTATCAAAATAATCAGAAAATTAAAAACCAAAATACTGAGAGAAACCAGCCAGATTGCCTTCCAGCAGCTTCAGCTGGAAGATCAACGGGATCTTGACAGCACTAGTACACCAGGCTTTTACAGCTATTCAGATGTTGGTTTGCGGAATTAAAGCAAGCAAGCTTTAGCAGAGAAAACAGAAATAGCAATAATACAACAATTCAATCAACTGAACAAAACTATGTTATAGTCYACAGAGAGTCCAGAATAAAAAGGTGTGCTCTTGTCACTGATCAGCACAAACACAACCCAGAGAGCAAAGGTTAAATAAAGCAGTGAGCAAGGTACCAAAAGCCACTGAAAATGACAAGTAAAAGAAAATGTCAGTAAACTGACACAGACCTTTGAAAGAGAGTTGCCCAGACTTTGCTTAGCTGAAATATGTATATTGGCAAYCCCTTTCCTCTCCTCTTACTGAAAAAAAATATAGATTTAAATAGGATTATGTGGCATGAAAAAGCAGCAAGGTCTTCCCGGATCAGTGTCTCAAGGTTTGAATGCTGCTATCTGCTTCAATCAGCTAGTTTCAGAGGATTTTACTTCCACAGTCCTCGGCATGGGGCAAAACCTACCTGAGGGGACAGGTGCGCACAGACCTGGATAAGGGATCTGTAAGAGTGCATACACACTCTCACTCCCTCTCTATCTCTCTCCACAAATACTTCCTCATAAATGGACCTAGGGGAGTCTCTAATTTTCCTTCATCTCACCAACACATTGACACTAATGTATCTATAGCAGAGATTAAATTCAGCCATCTCAGCCATCCAAAAGGTTTTGTAACCCCACTTTATATGAGGGAAAATGCTAAAAAAAAATCAAATTTAATTTTATTTAGTCTTATAAAATATACAAAATATTATTCATTTAGCTTTATTGTATATTTTTTTCATTAAAGGAGCAAGGGCAAGACCATTCCAATGGTTTTCTACAAATAATTTCCAGAACAAGCAAAAGCTTGACACATAACCTCCATTTATAAAACTAAAAAGTAATGTCCTAGGTTATATTTTGTGTGATTCTGAATAGTAATATTTTGGACAGTTGTTCAGAATTCCTCCTAAGGAACAAAAAATACTTTTAAAAAGCATACTCACTTTTCCATGGTTAACCCCCCTGATCACAGCTTGAGGAGATGATAGAAGCTCGGTGTGAGAGAAAGGTGTTAACTTTTTCAAAGTTAATTTTTTCAGAAAACAATCTTTGAACTCTTTAGCAGGATACTTGTGCTTTTTTCCTTCTATATATATATACACATATATATATATATGGTATATATATGTGCAGGGTCTTTAGGCAAAAGACATTTTGGTTTAGCTTTTCAATCTTCAAAATTTTTGCAGGAAGAATATGCTAAGTTTTGTTTACCTCTTAGTTTTATCTCTATTTTATTGTATGGAATGTAATTACCTTTAATTCTATGTGGTACAGTTCTCTATGGGAAGTCATGTTGCTACATAATTACAGATATCTAAGGCATTTTTTTGGTACAAATATATTAAATGTTCTGAGCTCATTTCTCTCCCATCTTTTATTTTGTAATTTTTTCCAGATGGAAAAAAAACTTGCACTCAGAGCAATATAGCATTTCAATAACAAGGAGCACTTGAAAAAATATTGTTAAGAACTTAGGTCAACCTAGTGTTCACTGATAGCAGAATCAAGCCATTCTCCAAAAGGCTTTTGTGAGTGTGTTTTCACCTATTTTCACCTTTTTGCATACTAAGATCAGTAAACAGATGAATTAATGAAGCATCTGAAAAAGAAAATTCCTTGAGACATTGTTCATCTGTGACCACCTGAAAAAACAGTTTTGTGTTACGCTTTGGCTGTAAGGCATAATTTATGAGCTGCATCCTAGGAGGAGAGCCGTCACTTCTGTCTCTCTCAYTGCCACAAACACACGAATCTGCTGGGACGCAGGAACACCGTCGCGAGCAGAGGGAAGACATCATCAACGGTGGAAATATATCATGTGTAAAAGTGACGCACACGCAAAAGAGCTATAAATCAGAAAACAAATTAGCAACAAAAACAGGCAGCTTCCTCGCTGTCAGTATCTATCACCAYGGGAGCTAGGGAGACACCAGCCAGGCAGTGCATCGCTCGGATTCAGGGAACCTGCCAGCCCCTGGTGGCACTGGTTTGACAGCGAGCACGTGTACGCACGATGGCTCTTCTTAAACACACAGACGAGCTCCGAGAAGGCTGCTCCTGTGCCCAGAGTTAATGTACCCTGCATAAAGATTTCTTGGTTTTTTTTCCATTTTTTTTTAAGAGACTTGGGGCATTTATAAATGGCCTCATTCCATCTATCTGATGTAACTAATTCCTCAGCTTTTTATTACCTGAATTTCCAGGTGATAAAATTTATTGCTCTCTGTGGCTAGACAAAGAAATTGATGTATATGAGTGTATCCAGGTACATACGTGCAAAACAAARGAAAAGAGACAGTGTATAGTAATGCAAAAGGTCACCAAATTTCATGTTCTTTTTTCTTTTCCTTTAAAAGCATATCATTTGAAATGATTTGCATAATTCTTACATGTTTACATAGCAGCAAATTCTGTTGTTCTGTATGGGATGTTACAGAGAGGAAAATAATAATCCCTTATTAGAGATATAATTGACAGTTGAAGAATTGTCAAGTAGGAAAAGGAGAAAAAATATGTGGAAAAATATGGTATCAGTCAGTTAGTGGTGAACAAGTGATTATTCTGTTCTATTATTCTGGACTATAGGGAAAGCGGATCTCCCATTCTACAGTTAACTTCATCTCTTTCAGTCTATAAAACCCAACAACAAGAATGCCTACTGAAACCTTTTATGAATTAAATATTACAAAGTTAGTCGACTGAAATGCAAGAGATCTGAATGTCCTCACTTTGGCTAAAGGTCAGAGAGAAACAACATTGCTAAAGCTAGGTCAGAAGATATTAGAAAATATCTAATATTTTAAGAATAAAATGTATTAAATGTATTACTGTGTCAAAATAGGGTTTATTTTTAGCACTTTTTTTTCTGAAATATGATTTACATTTTTTTGAATCATGAAGAATAAGACTATCTCACCTATATTTATGTACACGTATATATATGTGTAAATATGAAAAAAATTAATCTTTTGCAAAAAAATACCATATTGTCACTAAACACTGGAAAAATCTCAAAGGTTAGAGAMAATTTAGATACTTTCTTTTCATATAAAAGCAGAAGATGTTTATGTCAGCCTATATAAAYACTAAACTGGAGTTTGTCAAGAGATCTAAGACAAAGCACATCTTCAAATTTAAAAATATTCCGAAGTCTTTAAGGCTTAAGCCTCCCTAGCATTTATTGCAGGTGTTGATTGTGGTTTTAACTGCTTTCCCCCCATATTGTTCCAGACTTAMGCTGACAAACCAAAATGCCTTAGTTTTCAACAAATATCCAACAGAACCAATAAAGATCAGAGGGTGCCACTTACTGTGATCTCAGCAAGAGTTTCTCCTACAGCATCCTTGCAACCAAACTACAGATACATGGGCAGGATGAATGAAGAGTTAAAATACTGGCAGGACTGTCAAGCCTAGGATAGTTATCAATGAGAGTCCTCAGGAGCCAGCAATGGGACTAGYGCTGTTCAGCATCTTCACTAGCAACCCGGAGAGTGGACAAATGTCTCTTTCATCAGTTTGCAGGTGACTGGAGGAGATATGCTGGAGGTCACATTTGTCATCTAGGGCGACTTTAGCAAGCTGAAGGCAGGGGCTAACTGGTATATCCTGAAGATCTGCAAAGATAATTCAAACTGAATACCTGGGATGAAATAACTGCACGCTGCTGTAGAGGCTTGAGGCTGACTAGCTACGAAACACCTCTGCAGAGTTCAGATTACCCATGGCTGCACAGAGCTCCAGACAGGCTCATTTACCAGCTGCTCCTGGGGAGCCTCTTGTTACCTGATTTAAGCTCCTTGCTGACATGATGACACTAATTTTAATGTAGTCTTTAACATGCCTAAACTACACAATGTGATGTGACTACACTGTAGACATAACCTTAGTAAATAACACATTTCATAAGCTCAGTGCTTACCAGTGATGAAGAARACAATGTGATATTTGTGTTTTTCTCCTTTAGACAATGAACAAAGAAGAAAAACATAAAACACCATTATGGTATTGTGTAAACCCAGCCATCATACTATCTCAAAAAAAGAGCTAGTGGAATTAGAAAAGCTCAGGGAAGGTGACAACAGTGAACAAAGTTACTGAATGGTGTCTGTATGAAGAGAGATGAAAGTGGTCAGAGCTCTCAGCTAGATGAAAAATATTTGGGCTGGGGTAGGGGAGAGATATGATAGAGGTCTGTGAAGCTGTGACTGTCACAGAAGAGGTAACAGTGAATGATTATTCTGTGAAATAAACACTCATCAAGTTAAAGACAAGAATGACTTTGCCACACTGTGCATACTTAAACTATGAACTCATTGCCATGACACTATTGAATCCAGCATTATGTGTTTAAATACAGATTAGCTAGATTGGCAGAGGAAAGATCCATCAATTATCATTAACTGCAACACTGTGGATGCAACAGATTGCTGGAAGTCGGAGAGGCATATGGGAGAAAGCTTCACTATGTACTTGCCCTCTTCTGAAAGTCTTTTCCTATGTTTGTGCTACCAGCCTCTCTCACAGGAGACACTAGACTGCAGACTTTTAGTGTAATTTGGTACCGCTATTAGTACAGTTTTAAATGATATTARATGTGGAATATGGCAGTGTCAAACAACCTCAGTTTTTATTATTATTTAAAATCAGCAGATCCAAAAAAAGAATACGTGACCTTCCCACAACAGATCTTTGGCATTCTTCTGCACAGTCTGTGGCTATTTCTTCAATCTTTATCTGCAACTGCCGTTCACTGCTGGGTATGTTCTTGGAAGCCATCTACTGTTCATTTTAAGATCAAAYACCCAAAGCACAGAACATCTGAGTTTGAATCAGGATTTCCAAATCAGACCTTATTTTCTGTTAAAAAAATTCACCAAAGTATTCTTCAGCCGATGACGGAAAACTTATATATTAATGATATAGATAGATAGACAGATTAGATAGATAGATAGATAGACCTGGATGAAGGGACAGAGTGCCCCCCTCAGCAAGTCTGCAGGTGATACAAGATGGGTGATGCACCAGAAAACTGCTACCATTCAAAAGGACATCAACAGACTGGAGAGGTGGGCAGAGAGGAACTTCATGAAGTTCAAYAAAGGGAAGTGCAGAGCCCTGCACCTAGGGAGGATTAACCCCAGGCACCAGGACAGGCTGGTGGCTGACSTGCTGGAAAGCAGCTCTGTGGAGAAGGACCTGGAGATCTTAGTGGAAAACAAGTTGACCATGAGCCAGCTATGTGCCCTTGTGACAAAGGCCTCCTGGGTTGCACTAGGAAGAGCATTGACAACAAGTCAAGGGAGGTGATCCCTCTACTCAGCTCTGGTGAGGTCACATCTGGAGTGCTGGGTACAGATATGGGCTCCCTAGTACGAGAGAGACATGGACACACTGGAGCAAGTCCAGCAAAGGGCTACTAAGCTGATGAARTACTGGAGAATCTGTCATATGAAGAAAGGCTGAGAGACATGGGACTTTTCRGCTTGGAGAAAAGATTGAGGGGGAATATGATCAATGTATATAAAAATCTGAAGGGAGGGTATAAAGAGGATGGGCCCAGATTCTTCTCAGTGGTGACCAATGATAGGATGAGTGCCAACAAACTGAAGCACAAAAAGTTCCGTCTGAACGTGAGGAAAAACTTCCTTACTATGAGGGTAACAGAGCACTGGTACAGGTAGAGAGGCTGTGGAGCCTCTGTCCTTGGAAATGTTCAAAAGCCATCTGGATAGGTTCCTGCAATCTGCTTAGGTGACCCTGCTTGAGCAGGGGATTAGATTAGATGATTTGCAAAGGTTCCTTCCAGCCTCAACCACTGTGTGTGATACTGTGATCTCATGCTTTATGAATAGAGTGGTTGTTATATGAGATAAAGAGCTCGTTCATAACTTCCCACTCTACAAAATGTTTGCCTCTGAGAAAGTTTTACATGAACAATGGAAACATGTAAGTCTACTTAACAGTTATTTCACAATCTRAGCATTGTATAACAGACATTTACTTTTAAAGCCATGAAGAGTTGTTTCTTTTTCTTTATTTTTAAATCTAAAAAAGATTGGCAGGTAATTGAACTTAATGTTTCAGGCTGAAGTGAGCCCAAAATCATACTGCCATTTACAAAATAGAAAAAAAAATCCATCTTGTTCTGAAATATCCCTAAGAAATCTGCTTATTTTGTAACTGTGGGAAATGTCAAAACCACAAAATATTGGTCTTTTTCATCCAAGATATGTTTGTATTAATATTTAAACTGTCTGAGGCAAGGCATTTTCATCTATTTTTCATTTCACATTTAGATTCACAGCCTCCTGTTTTACTGAACCCATCTGCAGCTCTATTTGCCTTTTAAAAATGTTCAGTGGGCAGAATTCTCCACTGTGATTTATACCTTGATCAAAATCAGTGAAACAAATGCATATGTTTTGAAGACCAGCTACATGTATGAAGTCTCTGATAAATGYTGAGAAGGTTTCCAGTTCCTACCAATGGCATGGTTGTACCCATTTTGTTCTACGTATTGCATCAGCTTAAGAAGATGGGCTAACCCAAGGCACAAACAAATAAGAAGTGTTAAGAAACACAGATTCTGAAGCCAAAACAAAAATTTCTTATATTCCAGTGCAATATATAAGACTGATTTTATCTAATATGCATTAGAGCATAACATTGTTATTTATGCATAAACATTAATGTTTTTAAAGATGAAAAAACTRTTTTCAAATATATTTCAAGACAAAAAATGGTTTGAACACTATCGTCACGTGCTCTTTTACTCTCAGCCACAGAACTCAATAGCTCAGACTTACACAATTTATGAGTTATTCTTGCTCTTTCTACCCCAAGAAAATCTGAAGGTAAAATATTATAATTACCTATTTAAATAAATATCTGAATCTCTATCTAGGCACCTGAATAAGCAGCCTTTGAACTACATAAAATGACTACAGCAACACTAAAACCTAAGAGTTGTCATCCCAACATTAACTATTTCACAGACTACAGTTTTAATCGATAGACCCTGCAAATGTGTTTATGCCACAGCTTCAGTCACCCACTCCCGTCTTATTGCACAGATCAGCATTTTGTCTGGCCAGATACCAAAGTCTCCAGCTTCCCTKCACAGATTATACTACAATTAACAATCCTCAAACCATTTGTCATGAAGAGACATAAAATAAAGCAATTTTGATTTTCAAGCACAAAGGAGAAAGTGGCATYATTTATTTGTTTGTGTAGGGCAGGTTCCTCTGATTTTACCTCACTTTTCCCTCCTGATGTTTGGGTCAGACCTTCTCTGTCCTGGTGTAGTGTTTTCTACAACAATGTATAAAAGTCAGTGCAATTTCAATGTTAATGGTAAGAAGCACATCATCAAAGAGTAATTGCATTGTTATTCATCAGTCCCCACTAAAGTACCCCAGCTGCCCATTTACCCAATCACAGCCATGTCAACATGCGAATTGATGGCTGCCCAGAGCTCTCCAGGAGAAGCCTGAGTAGACGCCTTCTGACAAAGCAAGCATTCTTCAAGAGACAAATGGAAATGAAACTTAACTACTTGCATGCAATGTATAACAACTCACACATCACTTCCCAAAATTCAATTTTTCCATCACTGTTCTGAAAGGAAAACATCCTCACTCTGGAACAACATAGTGGGGATATCTCAGATATTCCTGGATCTTCACTTATCCTGCTGAGAATACTGAGAGCACAGAGYTGATGTATTTAGCAGTGTAAAGTCTTTGGGGAACAAGTGTCTGTTTGTTTGTTTGTGTCTGCATACTAATTTTTGAGTTTGTGACTAGAGCTAGAAGGCACATTGGTAGTAGAAACAATCACTGAAATCATTGCGATGCAATGCAYTGAAATAGGAAAGCACAGTGCTGATCAGGACTTCTAGTCTATTGCTATTGTATTGACATATCGCTGTACTGYGCTCTGATATATACAGACAAATATATTTAAATCATCCTTACTGTGGCATACCTCTTCTGCCTAAAYGTCTTGGGAAATCTCTCCTTGGACTTTTCAACATTAAGTTGATTTCARTGAAAAACAATTCCTTTACTCTTCTCAAAAAGAAATGGTTTTTAGTGAAATAACATTTCAATACTTCATCTTCCACAAATTTGAAACTCGTATACTGTATAGTATATGATGGCTCCCATTAACATATAGTATTTAACTAGTTCCTGGGAACTATCTAACCATAGGACATACTGTGGTGACACAGGCTCTTGAGGTACAGAGATGGGTCTAGATAGGGAGTCCAAATGTGGTGCAGTTAAACAGAACCTGAGGAAGCCCTTTGACTTCCCCACACACCGTGTTATTGCCCTTCCCACCCAAATTAACAGGTTTACTGTGTTGAGAGCTGAACAGATTAACAACATCACTCTAACACGGAACCTGCTGCTGTTTACACAGCACTATTTTGACCCTGCACTGCAACCATGACAGCTTGGGTGGGACAACTTGCTCGCAAAGCACTACGAAAGGTGAACGAGTGCAGCCAAAGCTGACCCTTATTTTCACCTGCGTAAATAAGCACGAGAGCATGGTTTTGTTGGGTGTGAGGACATTGATYCTGTTCACAGAAAATGTCAGGGAATCACCTTCACAAAACCATTATGCAGAATGCTCTGAGGGACTCCGGTTTCATAGCGATCCTAAAGCAACATACACAGCAATGGGGAAAAAAGAAGTCTTTTTCCCACAGGTGTTCCCACTATCACTAAGTGATCTATCACTTTCTCCCTTCTAATTTTTTTWACTTTAATTAATAGAAGAAAACGTGAAGAATACAGAAAGTTAATTTTCCCACTTTATAAAAAAGGAATCCTTGCAGAATTGCAGCAGAAAGGAGAAATGTGCCTATCTAGGGAAAATAAACATTCCTCCTATGTATTCATATTATGAACCAGTCTCGCTAGCCAATAAAAATGTTACCCTGATAACACTGCCCAGTTAGTTCATAGGGGAAATGAGTTCTGAACTAAAGAAAGAGAGACCGCTATCTGACACACGGGCAGTTAAAAGTGAACTAAGATGTGAAAACAGCTAAGACAGCACAAAGACAGTAAATAAGAACTCAAATTTGGAACAAGGACACTCTGAAGTCCTTTCATGCCAAACAAAAGCTTCCCTTCCCCTAACAACGATGTTTTGCTCCTGTATATTCAGAAATAAAGAGCATGTATTAAAGATCAAGATGCTTTAATTTTGTATGAGGTTATRTTTGATTCATATTTGCAAGCTTCTTTGCCTAACTACAGGACACCTAAACTTGTATTTTTTTTTAATGAAACTTGAAATTCTTGCATAATTACTGAGCTTATGGTAGGCCTTCAAGAAAAAATATTTATTGCATTAAAACCAAGAGAGCTGGCAACAATGAATGTGATTCTGACAGAAGCTTTAGCACTTTCTAACTTTAGCAGTGCTAATTAATGATTAGCAAGCTTCTGTTTCACACAAGATTCCTTCATTTTCCATACTTATTTTAAAATTTTTACGCATATACTAGCAACACGTTATATCCAGAAAAAGACATGAGTACAGTGTCTCATAATTGCCCATGTTCTAGATGAAAAAAATCTGTGACCTTGAATAAGGTTGTTTTTCCTTTCCTGAGAAAACTATTTGTATAAATGCCATTTCTGTCAGCATATGGTAGTTAGATAATTTACAGAAGAGTTTTACAGAGATTTTTATACTAATAAAAACTAGCAATTAAAAAAAAGAGGTCTTCAAATGAAGCTCTGAATCAATTCTTGTTAATCAAATCTTGTCTTTTCTGGATGTGTCACAGAAAAATTAAAAAATTGCAATCTTTCTTCTGTAGCTAAACTGGTTAAACCAGGAGTTAAATACGCAGAAAAGGTTTTGTGAAAATATATGGTATGCTTTCCAACATTTAAAAGCATTTCCTGGCACAGCTCTGAGAAGTAATTTAGAGACTGCTAGATGCCCAAGGGAAGAGGGCAGTGGTATATATATTCTGGGGAACTTTATATAAGTTTAATATAAGTAACTAATTTTTCAAGGCTTCAAAAAGGTTAGCAGTGTTTCAGCTAAGCAGCCCGCAGTCACAAAAGCAGCACTCTGCAACAACYGCCTTTCTCCAGTGACAACTGTGTTAGGCACTTGTTGGCCTACTTCACCTCATTCTGTCTTCATTTATTCAAGTTCATGTACTTCATCATCACTTTTTTTTGAAGATGCCTTAGTCTTCATTTGCCCCACTTATCAGTACCCTAAACATGTACAATCCTTTCCCACTGCCTTCATTGAAGGTATGTAAGTCTCTGCTCTTCCTCAGTCTTCTCTTCCTTTGAATATGGAGAATTCTTCCTCTTTTTTTGTCTCTCTCTCTTTTTCTTTTTCATCTAATGCATCTTTTTCATTCTTTCTGCTCTGGCAATTTGCAGCATCTATGTGACCGCATGGCAGAGGCACACAGTGGTAATAAAGGCAGCAAAATCAGGGGTTGATGGTTTGCATGTACCCTGAGTGTCAAGTGTTCCTAGTTCCTAATGTACCAACTTCTCCCTTAGGTGGGGAGCCATAAAGAAATAATTCTTATAGACAGCCCATGGACCTGGCCAGGGCTTTCTTTCCTGGAGGGACGCTAGACTCTTGGAAATATTTAGACATGTCCTAACAGAATGAGTGCCATTGGATAGGTAATCAGCACCTATATTTTCCAATGAAAGCTATGGGCAAACTAGAAAAAGCTACACTGCAGTAGAGCTGTTTGCCAAGCTAATTTTCCTTAGTCTCCATGAATAAATAAGCTGCAATAATAGACACAACTCGTAATGGATCCARGGATCTAAAGGTCACTTTCCAGTTTGCAGTTCTGTAGCTATTTTATATTTGTTACAGTCATCAAAACATATGAGGATCAAGCAATATACACAATGTTTTTTACAAGATTTCTAACCCACTGCTTTATCAGATTTTCATGGGTTCATTGACTGACAAAAGAGCTTATGCAATAGCTAGGCAAGGAGACTGACATAGTAATTGTTAACTTTTTATACTGTACGATGTTTTTACTGACCTTATTTCTCCTTTAGTTTTTCCCAACTTTTCCAAAATACCATGGCACATCAGCCTACTCAGACAGGACAAAGGGTATTTTAATACATWTGTAAACCATATATTCCTCTTAAAAAAATATGAGATCTGCTAATTGTAGGAAAAAGGAAATTAAATGGACCATTAAATGTTATGAATTAAACCTTATGAATGTCCCACACAGTGAGGCGCAGCAATGCATTAGTTTGAATTCATACTAGTGCTTTCCCCAAGCATTAAGTTGTCTGAGTCCTGAGGGATTTAATGGTAGATACACAGAGGCTAACCTTCCTGCCACTTGTTTGACATCAGCCAAAAGGTTCACAATCAAGAATTTCATCAAAAATTTCCTCTTGCCCCAAACACAGGCTCCTATCCAATATCTGAGAAAATTAAAAATACTCTCTTCAAGAGCCCTCTAGCAAGGGTAACCTCATCCGTACCRGCAGAGCAGACAGGTTGTCATGAGATTCTCCTTAGCAGACATACGCAGTTCTCTGCACGGTCTATCTTATCGTAGAGCACAACACTCAGCCATGTGCACAGCAATGCATCTTCCTCACTGGGGAAAGCAAGGGCCCTCTGATGTGAGTCCTGAAGCTCCTGCAGAGGTATACAAATTTTTTTGCAAATGTTACCTTGTAAAATTTCTCAATCACACAACTGCTTGATTATGCCTAGATAGCAAACGCAAACAAAGCCTCCTCCTCTCTGGCAGTATATCCCTCTCTTCCCTTCTCAMCAGATTTTTAACATTGAAATACTCATGGGTATGAATGATACCTAGGTGTCATGAGGAATGGTGAATTGGAAGGATGGAAATGTGCTTAACAGGCAAGAGCTTTTTATCTGGAAATATCAATTATCAAGCAAACCTCATACAGCTTCCAATAGCAAATGATAATACGAGACAAGAAGGATTCATTTTTTGAATAAGGAATCATGAGCTACTGTCACACAAAATATTGCTTTTCTCTCTCTTTTTTAAAAACTATAAAATATAAAAATAATTGCAATATCTTTCAGTGTTAAGCATCATACTGATACACACACACACACACACACACATATATAAATACACACGTGTGTGTGTGTGTGCATGTGTATGTATAAAAATATACAGTGTCTTAAGAAACGTATTGTGTGTCCTTATGCATTCCTGGAAGTGAAAATTTTATTCCACTGCAAGATGTCCCTGAGGTGAATCTTACTAACACTTTTTACTCTGAATCTAGTTTTAATGAATTAGATGTATGTTGGAAAGTCATTGGGGGAAATAAAAGAGGGAATTACTGTCTCAGGCTGTTACAGCAGCTTAATTATCGGAATATGATCAGAGAACCCCGTGCTCCTGATCTGCAGGACAGAGTTTCTTCCCTACTGCAAGAAGACTCTCTACAACCGCACGATAATCAAAGGAGAGGGCAAAGGTATGCTTATACTCCTTCATATTTCTACATAATTCATAGCACTCAAGCTTGCCTGTTGCACAGGGAGACTCTTTCCTAATTAATAGCCAGTTTTTAAAAACATACATTAAAAACCTTGCACGGAAGTGCGCTCTGATACTTAATCTTTATACAGTCAGTTGGCAAAAATTCTTTGCTTCACCAGTCTGCAAAAAAGCAGCAGGGTGAAGCAGGTGTTGTTCCAAGAGAAATGCTGCTGAAGCCTCTAGATCGTTTCCATCAGCTCTAGATAGACATTCAGCTGTGTGTATGTTTGACCAGGTAAATAAGGTCACCTTCTATCTCTGTTCAAAAAATTAGAGTGAATTGATGTTAGGATGGGGGAGGGTGGAATTATACAATAATTTCCCTTTTGTTTTCAATTCCTGACAGAAACYTTTGCAAATGTGAATTGTCTGTCTCATATATTTGGTAACAGCTGCAAATTTCTACTATGCAAAACTACTCCCATGATGTACCAGAATGGGGAACAGTATTAATTCTAAGGTTATAATTTCCCTCATTTCCCTCTATGAGGTGTATTATTCAATTCACTATGTTATATTATTTATCAAAATATTTCTAGCAATGTCAGTTATTTTTATTCTAYTGAAATTATAAGAATCCCTGCAACTGACCCAGTGTTTCTTTTTATTCACAGATGGACTTATTCTTTAAAGGGTAACTGCAATTTATACTACTTAAGAATTATAATTATAAAATTAAATATGTTCAAGCATGTCCCTTGCTCCCCAAAACACTCAGATCCTTACACTGATAGGGCACTGGTGAACAAGGCGATAGAAATCACACTGTTCGCATTTCAGAGTTAAAAATATACAACCATTATATTTATGTGTACAWCAGAGGGAAAAGAAGGGACAAAGAAAAAAAGCTAAGTATAGGAAAAACAAAGAGACAAAAAATCTTCTCGTCTCCATTGGTGTCYTGAAATGTAAGATTAATGTGATACAGGTAAGGTACAAACAAACAGCAATTCAATCTCCCTTCAATATCTTTGGAGAAAGCAGAATAATGGGTGCCCATGGATGCATTGCAAGATGAATTTTCTGTATGTTGGAATGCTACAATTTGTCATGTAATCCCTTCCCAAAGTTTACAACGTTTACTAAGCTTCATCCTCTCACTGTTTATGTTCCTCACAGTGCTGCTTTGCTTTCAGGTTATTGTAGTTCTTCACTCTTGAGATGCCTGGGAACTTTCTATTTTGGAGCAACATGAGATGCATTGCTCTTCTAGGAGGAACTTTTCTCTGTTCAGCAGTAAATTAATTGGTAGCAATTTATAATGAAAAAATAGAATATGCAGTATGTCCACTAAAACACCACCCTCCATAATAATATTATTAATACATGCATTTGTAAAAAATAGTCTTGGTTAGCTTTGTCTCCTGTATTCTTGGCAGAAAAATATCTGTGTCTTCCACGTGACTCAAAAGCCCCAATGTAGCAGTCTGACACCTGAGTAACAAGAAGTGGTAGGCAAACTTGAGGACCAGGAGTCRCAGAATTTGCTTCTATTTCAAATAAGGACAAAATCCCTGTGGCAAAGTTTAAAATCTTTCCCTCAATCTTTTAGTGTAGCCTTACTAAATAAGAAAGAGGTCATGGTTGACAAAATATAAAATAGGAATATTCTCAAATAGCTGATAAATTGGACCACATGTACATGAGCATGTAAGTGAACAAACTGGTGGGTAAAACAGGAACTGTGTATTTAAGCTGCTGAACAAATTCCTTTACTTTCCTGTATCTGTGGAAGGCAAGGAGCTATATTTTCAGTAGCCGTGAGGGATTTTAGACAGAGAAAAACTTATTTCTCTGTGTGCCTTTAATATCTAGACACACCAGAAACTCTTCACAAGCTAGCAATTTGCTGAAGAGCAGTTTAAACAAGAAAATCCACAGACTGATTTAAATTCCAACAGGAACTGTGAATGTAACTCTAATTAAGAGAATTGTATAGATCAGAGACATATTACACAAACACAGAATTGTACAAATTAAAGACTGTCAGGTCAGCTAATCTGTAGTTTGCTCGGAGGTTTCTGCTGAGAGAAGAAACTTGGGAACATCAAAAAGTCTTGTCAGGGAGCAGCAAGAGCAGGACTGCTCTCCGAGGGGGACAAGCCTGGAGCCAAAGGTGACCCCAGCACAGGCAGAGCCCTCTCTGATGGGCGCAGGCCCACAGGCTCCATCCACATTTGAGAAATAAATCCGACCTAGCCACTCGACAACTTTGACAGAAAACTCTTCTGTGAGTCAGAAGCCTTCTCATCTTCTCAGGCAGCACTTTCAGATGCAAAACCCTTTCTTTAGTCCCAGATGATTCCTAGCAGACATGGACTGCAACATATATACTATTTGAGTTCCTTGCAAAATAACTTCACTTGAAACAATTTCTAGTAGATGAAYAGCAGAAATCAAAATCAGGAGTGGTAAAAATTAAAGTAAGCAAATCTGAAAAAAAAAGTGATTTATACAAGCACAAATGCCTGTAGCAATCACTGATTTTAAATTAAGCAGCACACACCAGGCTGGACCATGAGCCTCGCTTACAAAACTGTAAGGACCAATTCAATACTCCATATAGCTATCCAAAACCATCCATGTCTAGGAAGAAAGATTGCTTCTCCAGATAGGGGGAATTGGTCCTTCCCTTCCCCGTACTAGGAGTCCAACCTCAGGACATTAATCAGCACAAAAAGGTAGGGAGCAGAGAGCAAAATTATGAGCACCATCTGACCTCCTGTAAAGAGCCAGGAGAGATCACTGCAGTCCCATGCGAGGCCTGATTTGGGAGCGAGTGCTGCTGGTTTGGATTGAAGTGATAGCAACTAGACAAGTAACAACCTGCCAGCCACTTTGGGGCCTGCAGAAATACGCAGATTTCATTTAGACAATTCCTGGAAAGGGAAGGAGGTCCCTGCATTCTCCTGATACAACATATTCATTCTCAGTTTCAAAACACATTATGATACAAAAATGATTTAACTTCTTAATGAGGTTCTACTCCATCAGAAAAGTCATATCACAGCTCTCTATTGTCCCTTGACGTAGCTCATTAGGTTTAGAAATACTGAAAGTGTAAGTCATCCAGACTCTTTCCACTTACAACAAAATTCATGACCTTCTCAGAAAGAAATGCTATTTGGAACTGTATCTCTCTGTAAGAAATAGTGATATTTAACCTTACAAAAATGTTCTGTATTCCCCCATAATCCCAGGAAAATGTTTACCTATTTGTAATGTCTCTTGGGCTGCTCTAACTTTCTTTTTCAGCAATATTTTATGAGAAGATGTATAAAGTTTGTCTGTTCATAGATATGTATGTATGTATTTGGAAACYGATTTTAAGAAATATTAAATACTCACAAGTCCATAAAGTAACTACATTCTCTGACATATGTTCAAGCCCTGTGGAAATAAAAGTCTCAAAAACAATACATCTAAAGTCAATGGTAATCGCAGAATCATGGAACAGAACAGCTTCTCTGGGCACTCTGGTCAGTATTTAATGGTCTCTGTGGTAAAAAAAAATACATAAAAAGTCTAATATCTAACTAGAATTTCCCATATTCCAACTTGTGTCCATTGCCAAGCATCCTGTCACTGTGCACTTCTGAGAAGAGTTTGACTCTCTCCTCTGCATCTGTATCATCTAGTCAGGTAGTTGTAGACAGCAATTAGGTCCTCTCTAGACCTTTTCTTCTCCATGCTTCCCAAACACCATACACAGAGCTGGTGAATGCTGTTTCTGCCACACGTTCCTGCCACTGAGGCCACCTCTGGAGCCAGTAATGACCCTGCAGGAGAATGCACAGTGGTTTTTAAAACACTCTAAGCAAAATGATTTCTTTTTTTCCTGATAGCAATTTTAATTACTTTGTATTTCTTCATCTAGAAAAAGAGAAAAAGTAAAATACCTTTGCCCTTTGACTTTCAGCACCATGTTTTAAGTCAAAGATGAAAATACTCATTTACAAGAGGAAAGGCATTTTTCTGGTTCTATTTTGCTTAATAGTATAAAATGATAAGTAAATAGATGGGCCCACAAACAACTTGAAGTAAAAATTTTGAAAAGATATTTAAATCTGAAAGAGGCAGATTTGAATGGTTAAGTTGAAAGAAAGAAGTAGCCTGTGTTAATTTGTATAGGAAATGAACATGGATACATAGCAAAGAGCTGAAATRAGTCAGCAATGAGRAAAAKRTTTTAAAAAATRAATATACTTTGAAAGTATATTTTCAACTTMGGCTGTTGCCAAATCTTCRAGCTAAGTGCAATTGARGTACTCTGACCTGAAGAATMGGGTGAGATTGGGAGAGAATAGAAAAACTTGTGTAACCAAGAGGTGCAGGGCGTTCTCCATACCCAACCACGCCAGCTGGTCCTTTCGTGTGGACTACAGAAACACAGGGCTAAATCAGTCAGCCCTGACGCAGCCAGTAGATATTGACATCACCCATGTCCCACTGTTATTCTAAAATAGTTAAGGTGATGCACATCCACATTATCTTTTTTCCTTATTATTTCAGCATTACATGACAGTATTTCATAAAGCTATTTCTGTATATCAGATTCAAGGAAATAGACAGTCAGGATGCAAGCACATCTCTCAGTGTAGGATCAATGATTATACCATCATAACTCACAGTCTCAGTACATTAATAAGAATAGTTTGACACAGAATCTCAGGAAGGAAGAAACTAGGAAATCCTTCAAAGAACACAACCGAAGTATCTTCCTATATTGGTTTTTAGTCTCTTTTTTATTATTTGTGAGTTGACATTTCATGAAGTACATTTTAATGGGTCATCAGACTTGCAGTAGAGCAGAACTGTTTAACTGTTTGCCATGGGAAAAACTTTATAACCTTCAAAAGATATCAGTGTAGTTCTAGGAAGATTTCTGTAGATATAGAGGCTTTAATTTGTGGGTACCATATCTCTGCTGCCTTTGCTGAATTATTGCACATGTTCTTCTGTGCAATGTTATACATTATTGTTTGTTTCTGCTAGCRCTCACAGCATGACAGTAACTGCATAAATACAAAGAAGTACACTACCTGAACAGCTTCTGTTTTAAGCAGTGAAAAAGCAAACAGGATACAATACTAAGGTTAGAGGAACTTAAACTGAAATAATCCCARCTTTTATTCAGTTCTATGACAGCCTGTGTTCATCTACCACCATGCCRTTATAGCCAAGTACTAAAAAAAATACAGATTTTAAGCACACAATGATTTTTTTTTTTAATAATAGAAAATATTCTAAGTCTGAGTGTATTCTAAGCCTTGCCTCAGTTACAGATGGCCTATCTGCTGGGAAAGGCCATCTTTTAGAGATATAGATACAGCTTAGCTGTCAGAGATGACATATTCAAGGCACTATTTACCTCCTCTGAGTGGAGATGCTCTCCCACGAGATGACCAGGAATGAACTCCATAACAGGGTGCCCTCYCTGATAAATATATAGTATCACTGGCAGCTTGATAGACTACTGATTTGGGAAAAACAGTTATATATATCAATATGAATTCTCAGACTTATATTGGATCCTACACAGTGTACCTCATTCCCAGTGGATCACATTCCCTAACAGAGAACAACCCACTTATCTTCTGTGGTTCTTCTTCCTTGTGCCTGATAAGGGACTCTGTGGAGGGACAAAATAAATGTATGAGATCAGGGTGTTCTAACTACAGGTTTTACAAAGAGTTAAGGCATGACAAGTTCCCTAATGATATGTTTTTCATTCTGAAAAAATCAGGATAATCACTCTTACARTTTTGTATTTGACTTCCAATTTGAATTTTATTTCTTTTAACATTTGTCATAACTGATATGCATGTTGTGTGATGTTTTCCTATAGACATTAAATATTTTCWRAAYTTTGTGAAGAATGTCAGACTTCGAKTTTCCTTGCACTCTTTAAGKATAGAGCTTGTTAGAGGAAASTTTGGRTGGTTGAAAACTCTCAGTTATGGCTTGATATGGCTTGGATCTGTACAATACCTTGATAATTCACCTGAGGCAGTAAGTTATCTTTGAACAAAACAGTTCCTGGACCAATTAACCTGGCATAAGAATGGAAGCCCATCTGAACCCCCCAAAAAAAATAAAGGAAAAAATAAAAAAAAAAAGAAAATAAAAGAAAAGAAAGAAAGAGAAAAAAAAAAAAGAAAAAAGAAAAGAAAACAATAAAAAAGAAAACAAAAGAAAAGAAAGAAAGAGAAAAAGAAAACAATAGGAAGTTATTTCTCCAGAGGTTTTCTTTTGCTACAGCCTTCCAACCTTACCAAGCACAAACCAGTGCAGATGATCAGTACAGTAATCTGTTGCAGGGCTCCGTTGCCTATYATTTGATAAGGTCAAGCTAAAGCCATTTCCTTCAGCTTCAAAATATAAAGGTCTGGTAAGAGAAACTTGTTATCTGGAATGACACCGTCTAATTATGAAGTCTGTAGTACCTTTGGGTAGAAACTTTCAAAAACCCTGGCTTGCTATTTGTAGGAGCCCTAAAAATGCCAGCAATTTTTGATGAAGTTTTGAAATAGTTCAGTGAAATAATTCTTCATATGAACATAGTGCCTAAAGTCCTGTGATGTCTGACAAAGTAGTACAGCAGGTGGTTCCCTTCCTTTACGTTCACAAAAGCATAYACCTGAGCAATAGTTCCTGTGAACTGAAATAATATTTGGCTGTTAACATTGGCATCTTGAAGGCATAAAACTGAGCAGTATGGCATAATTGAAGTTAAATGGCAGCTCCTATTGGTCACAGTAAGACAATCTGAAGCTTAGCCCTCTTCAGCTGAATCAAAGTCATATAGGTCATTCCCTATATTTACAGGCCTTAGGATCCAATTAAACCTCAAGCACCAGATCCCTTCCAGAAGACAGTTTAGCCTGAATTTTACTTTAGGCAATCTCAGGCTCTAAAAGAGTTTATGCTTTCTGAATTAGCAGCAACAAAGTGCCAGTAATAACCTCAACATTTAAACTGCAATTTAGCTGAGTTTACCTGGGGATACAAGTGTTGTCSTTGTTACTACTGTGTCCCATGGTTGCAGTAGGGTTCCTCTGAATCAGTTGCACTTTACAGAGAATAAATGTCCTTTTATGAGACGAAGACTGTTCAAGTGTTTTACCATCCAATAGCAACAGTTTTTCAATATTCTGTTAAATATTCCTTGACCAAATTCAGTCAATTCCATCTTGTCCTTGCTCAGTAGAACCTGAGAGCAGTTGCTCATTATAACCTTTAAACAGGAGGAGATCATTTCATGACTCAGCCTTGCCTTTTCTAGGCAGAGTAAAAACCATTATTTCAAGCTTTCCTCATAGGTCATATTTTTAAAATCCCTGTACTGTTTTGGGGCTGTGGTGCATTTTGTTTAGATCTTGTTTTAAAATCATTGACCCAGCAGTGAAAAAAGTATTCCATACTAGACCTTACCCAATCTGAGCAATGTAGAAGTTACTCACATGCCTTTCATATAATATTCCTACAACCCAAAATTACTAGGGTTCACATATTTTACAATAATATAATACTGTTCACGGTCAAAAATCCAAAATGATGCCCATTCTCTGACCCTCTTTTCATTATTAGGATGTTTTTCAGTAGGAGCTGACTAACATCTCATAAAAGATGCTTCTTCCGCTCACCTGGCAACTTGAATTACCCACCTTTCAGTTTAGTATAAGAGTACTCTGCAGACTCCTGGGGACACCTAAGCTTGCAAAGAGCTGGTGATATTCTGAGAGTAGTTAATAAGCCCTAATTAAGTTTTCTACCCCATCTCATCCTACTCCACCTCTACTGTATGGGAAACTGTACTGAATACGAGCAGATAGCTGCAGTACATTAAACAGCTCCCAGGAACATCAGTAGGCACAACTGTCTATACCGTTACATAGTTTGCACCATCCCTGTGTGTATTTAGGCCTATACTGTCTCCCACTCCGCCAGGCAGTAGCTGGGCAAGGCTTGGGACAGGCCAGGATGGCTCTTTCAGTTTTGCTGAAGCTACACTACTTGGGGGGTAAAGAGGCTCAGAAGCTCATATGTAGACCTCATTGTCCAGCAAAGCTTGAGGGTACGTTGGATTCACTATAACAGAAACAGCAACTATTCACCAGCATTTATCCTGGATTCCTTTCTAGTGCTGAGAAAAGATTTGAGAACAAAATAAAAACAAGTTCATTCAAGTGAAAAGCACAGTTAGGATGTGGTGACAGACACAAAGAGATAAACCCAACAGCTCACCTTATTACCTCTCAAATACATCGCCTTAACTTTAGGATTATCTCCACAGTTCTCTCAGCTAGACAAAGTAATGGAGCAAGCTGAATAATCATCACAGTTTGAGAGAGAAGGGCCTTATTCAACAAGTGAGGAAGAAGGTTTCAGACCAACGTGTCACTCTGAGCCCATGACACTGACTCATAACTCGTTCGAGAGAGACTCCTTGCTCCCACGTATCAGCTTAGCCAGTCATTCCCTATTTGTGAATTTGATTTATCCTTGATGAAGTACAGCCCCTCTCTGCTTGCCTTTTGTTAAGGGGTAATTGAATTCTGAGCCAGCCTTGAAAAAAGTGGTAACCCTCCCAGTTTGATGTCAGAYGTAACGTATAATGTACCATCTCTTCCAACATCCAAGTCATTAGCAAAAAAGTGGAACAGAACTGGCTAAGGACAAACCCAGCTGTGCACCCACCATATGACAGTTTCTCCTCAGCTGCATTTGCTTTGGGCTGGGAGGAGTGATGGAGAGAAGGAGTCTTGAAAAAAATTGTTTGACAGGTCAACAGTGATATGTCTCACAAAGCCCAAGGTCTGAAGAAATTATTGCACTGACATGATTTAATTTAAAATAAAATTACAGTAGATCACACTATTGTATTAAGAAAATGTAAGAGAAGGGAATTGCAGAAGATTGTATTTTCTTGTGCTTGAGATTTTTTTGAACTATGTCTTCTTATACATGTGTACAGGTCGTAGTATATGTCATTACACAACTAATATAAGAATCTGGTAGCTATTTTCTAGACAATATTGTTTCATACTTGCCCATAAGAACTACTTGAGATCTCAGCTGCATAGAAAGTCAAAGAATGGCCCTAATGTATTTTATCACAAACTTTTAAAGACATTTAAATACATAGTAAAGATATTGATTTGGCAGTTAATCATTTACAGAGTGTTTTTACTTTTCAGGGTGAGCTGTATGGGAACTGCAGAAAACTATTGAGTTCAGTGAAGGTTTTGTGCTGAAATCTTGAAAACTTTTATTAAGCATCCAGCTTTAAGTATATGGCTTCTGCACTCAGTTACTTTTAACCACTTGAGAGAACTATAGCTGTAATTAGTTTACTGAAATAGATTACAATGTATAAATACTAACCAAAAAAGAATAACGTGTCAATAAGTAATAATAACAATAACAGAAGCAATGATAATAGTAATGCAAATGAATGTTTTACCATTCAAGTATCAAAGTTATCTAGGACTAAATGCTGAAGGATATAATGGGGAAAAAGTGGGATCTAGATCACTTGTGATATGTATTTATTAAATAAAAGTGGAACTGGAGCAGCAGAGAATGTAGCCAAATTTTATTCGCAAATTTGTGCAATTTCCACAGGAAGAAAACCCCCAAAATTCTTATGCACAGGCTGATTATTATTCTCAGATCTAATCCTATCTAACAATACCTAATCTTTACAGCCATAAGTAGAAATGGTATAGGAACTTTTCAATCAAGATAGCATTATTGATAAATAAATAAATACAGCAAGTCTTTTTGTTGAGAATTCCTTTTTCCTAATATGAGCTCTGTGGTTTGCAAACAACCCTTACTGAAGCAGAACAAAACCTCCTATGCTGTGTCAGAAAGAAATGTGCCCAGAATCAGGGCTCTATTTTTTCCACTTAGCAAGATCAATATTTTAACTAGAAATCAAAAAACAAGGAGTGTTTTCTCTATGTAAGCCTAACACAAAATCACAAAATATATATCTTAAGTTAAGTGTCAGTACAGACTATTCCTCTGCTTAAAATTAACATTATCTTTAGGAATCTTCTTAAGTGAAGAATTAAGAATTAATTTTCTCATTAGTTAGGGTGTCCTGCAACAAAGAATCAAGATTTTCACATATAAATGGAAAGACAAGGCATCTCATTTCTGTTGCTGACACTGTCACTTGTCTAAAATCCCTTTGAAATAGGATGCCTCTAGTTCTTCGACTAAAATTAGTCTTCAGTTTAAACTTAAACATTGGTGTTTTCCTCAGTAGAACAATCTTATGGTTCCCTGTTGGAGCTCTTGCTGTTGGGGCAGCTGAGTCCTGTGTGCTCTTTAAACACAGAAATACAGGGGGGCACTTACCAGTCAGTAATAACTATCTACTACAGGCATTTCTTTTGTTAGGTTGTGACCTAGAGGTCCAAAGGTTTCCTGCAACTAGTTCTTAATATTAAGCCTTTACCTGAAATGAAGAAGATGGTGCTTTTCAAAACTAAAACTTGGAGAATCAGCTATTACTAAGCAATACATCTAAATTGTAAGATGAAAGTAGGAGTGTGTCACGTTATCTTTTTTTCTCTAATTAGGAACATGCTAAGAATATCCTTAAGGAAAGTTTTATAGAACTCAAGCAATGATTTTCTGTTGGTGATCCAGGCCATGTCTTCTCAATTAATTATAAGCATGCTGAGGAAAACTAGAACTGCTTAAGCAATTAGACTACCACTTTGGACAAGAAAATGAAGAAACCAGCAATAATATAGTGACCACCTGACCTAAATGAGGGGAAGTAGCTTATTWTGAAGAGCTGCTTTTTAGGTATATTTTAACAAGGCAAGATGGAATATTTCTAATTTCCAAGCACGGTGACTTGTTTTAAGGAATGGCATTACATTCAATAAACTCTTATTCTTAATAACATTTAAAACATCACACATTTATAAGGAATCTATTTGGTTACAACCTCCATTTTTCTGAAAACTGCATCCTTCCTGTGTGGTAACAGAGCTTCAATGGCTTTCACAGACACAAAGGCCAGAATTTTCAAAGAACCTACTTCCTATTTTCCTTTAAATTCTCAGGCTAGATGGCCTACCAGGCATTTTTGGAAAGCCTGGCCAAAAAAAATGATGTGACAGTAGTTTACAGATTGCTCTCCTCTTCTCCAGTAAGCCCTCCTACCTTCCTAATTGACTTCACTCAATTACCTTTTGTACTCCTCAAAATGTTACAATCCATCATATTTATAGTGTGATCCTCTTAAACAGAAGACTCAGCCCTGATGTTCTCCAGCTCACATATATCCCAAATACAAACTGTAATGAGCAGAAMATATTATTTGCATACTAGAGTTGGAAAATGACTCAGAGGTGACTCTTAGGGAATATACTTGCTTTACCTTTAACAACGTTTATCACCAGTTTCATAGCAGAGGTCAAATAATAAGAAACAATGGGATTACCTGTACTGCTCCCATATGCGCTATGCACTGTGTCATTTTTATAACTAATGCTTTAAAAGATGTGTCRGTTGTCTCCCCTGTTTTATCCTGGTTTTGTTTATTTTCTTCTATTTTTCACAAACTGTTAAATACCAGGAGGACAACCAACCGAGTTAAATTAGAAACTTAATTATTTGTTGTTACTTCCCTGTGATATAAAAAGTTACTGAAGTGATTTTGYGGATCAGTAAATACTTCCCTGCAGTGAAACATAGCCTTTTCCTCCTTAGCCATTGTTATTTAACTATCACTACTTCTTAGGTTATTAASTAGGCTCTAATATTTCATTACTGCATTTTTTCTTAGCTTTCTTGTGTAGGTGATCTACATTAGCTTATTAAATCAAGATTCCTGAATTCYTATGCATCTGAATGAAAAAAAAATAGTTATGTTTTATATCTGTGAAAAMATTTCTCCTTCTGCAAATGGTAACAGGTCTAAGTTAAAAGTCTATCTTTGTACAGACAATTTTACACATATTTCTGRGTAGATGAGGGGAGAGCAGTGGACGTTGTGTACCTTGACTTCAGCAAGGCTTTTGACACTGTCTCCCATAACATCCTCCTAGAGAAGCTCAGGAAGTGTGGGTTAGATGAGTGGACAGTGAGGTGGATTGAGAACTGGCTGAATGGAGAGCTCAGAGGGTCGTCCTCAGTGGCGTGGAGTCTGGTTGGAGGCCTGTGGCTAGTGGCATCCCCCGGGGCTTAGCACTGGGTCCCATCCTGTTCAACTTCTTCATCAATGGCCTGGATGAGGGGATGGAGTGCCTCCTCAGCAAGTTTGCTGACGATACCAAGCTGGGAGGAGTGGCACACCAGAGGGCTGTGCTGCCATTCAGAGAGACCTGRACAGGCTGGAGAGCTGGGCAGAGAGGAACCTCCTGAGGTTCAACACGGGCAAGTGAAGGGTCCTGCACCTAGGGAAAAATAACCCCAGGCAGCAGTACAAGCTGGGGGCTGACCTGCTGGAGAGCAGCTGTGCAGAGAAGGACCTGGGAGTGCTGGTGGAYGACAAGTTGACCATGAGCCAGCAATGTGCCCTTGAGGGCCATTGAAAGCCAACGGTCTCCTGGGGTGCATTGGGAAGAGTGTTGCCAGCAGGTGGAGGGAGGTGATCCTGCCCCTCTACTCAGCCCAGGGGAGGCCTCATCTCGAGTACTGCATCCAGTTCTGGGCTCTCCAGGACAAGAGAGACATGGAGCTACTGGAGAGAGTCCAGCGTAGTGCTACAAAGATGATCAGAGGGCTGGAGCACCTGCCCTATGAGGAACAGCTGCGAGAGCTGGGCCTGTTCAGCCTGGGGAAGAGAAGCCTGAGGGGGGATCTTATCAATGTGTACAAGTTCCCGAAGGGAGGGTGTCAAGGGGTGGGGACAAACTCTTTTAAGTTGCCCCATGTGACAGGACAAGAGGCAATGAGCAGAAATTGAAGCACCGGAAGTTGCGCCTGAGCGTGAGGGGGAATTTCTTCCCTGTGAGAGTGACGGAGCACTGGCACAGGTTGCCCAGAGAGGTTGTGGAGTCTCCTTCTCTGGAAATCTTCAAGGCCTGCCTGGATGCAACCCTGTCTAACCTGCTCTAGGTGACCCTGCTGAGCAGGGAGGTTGGACTAGATGATCTCCAGAGGTCCCTTCCAACMTTACCGATTCTGTGATTCTATTGACTCCACTGAGTTTACTGAGGGGAATAAGTGCTGGTGCACTGAAGAGTTCAAGATTCTTACTATATGGATAGTCACTGCACAGAGAAACCAATTTACTTCTGTTGGATTAGAATACTCAGTTTCTACGAGACCATATTCAGGGAAAAGATTCACAATCTTCTGGCTCATCCAGGAGATGAGAGGCATTTCTCAATACAGTTTCTGTTAGCCAGAAGCTGTGAAGAGTTAGGAAGACTTGAAATCCATCATCATTTTTATAAGCCAAGCCTGTGATGAAACACCACCACGTTGCCATTTTAACCAGCTGTGGACAAGTGGGTAGACACAGTCTGAGATTAACTTCACTTCAACTATATTATCCTTTTTATGAGATAGAATTATCTTTAAAATTTAGAAAGAAATTTAGAAAATTTGGTAACAATACCAATGATGTGACTCCTAATGTTATTGCAAGTCTGATACCTTGAAGTTGTATCTTATACTATTTATAATTTGGACCTATGTCTCTAAAGAGTTTGCTGGTCTACATTTTTATTACTATCACTCCGCAGTTATACATACTTACAGAAATACAACCTCCAATTAGCTCTTTCCTTACTGACTGCTTTATCCATCTCCTCTCTGAGGAATTACAATCTTCTTGGTTTGCTCTGATTACTATTTATTCTTAGGTTGCAAATAGCAGTCTCATTTCACATCATTAATAAAAGGCTATTTTTCTTGAGAATTTTATAGTGCATTTGTCCAGTACATTTGTTACAGATCAAGATCATTCTTTAAGATTTGAACCAAATCGAAAGCTTAAACAAGTGTACTAATGCTTAATAATACATGTGAAGAAGCTAACATTAAAAATCACAAAGTTCTAATCAAAAATAGAAACAAATAGACTATTTTCTTTTATTGCAATTAATAAGAGCTTAGTTTTGATTTCAATATGACCAGAAGTTCACCCTAAGAATTTAACAAATATTTTCTTGTGAAAAGCAGGCCTCAAAAGTCAATGGGAATTTCACTTTTCAATCTAAGAATGTCAAGATTTAAACTGCACAGACTTTCCTTGTTTACAGTCCATTGGTTATATGTGAATTTATGATCTAACTATATCTTAWTTTTTTTGAATAATTTCTTTAATAACATGGTGCAGCTGAAACTGGCCTAACTAGAACGCTCAGTGCCCCAAAGATGATGCTAGGCCTCTCCCTCAACACTGAGTCAAGGATTGACAGCAAGTGTTTTCCAGGACCTCCAGAATCCTTTGTAGTCATCCCATATAACGAAGGTAAAAAGAGTCTAGGGGCAAGGTTTTGCAGGAACAAGTAACTCACAGCTTCCTAGGAATACCCCCATCAGGACACAGCAGCACAATTTTCAGAGTTGATTAGTATCTTAGCCTAGATAGCCCATCTTATCCCACTCCTTTAGCACTCTGTGCAGTTCTCTTTTCTGCATCTCRGTAATGACACAGAGTTTATAAAGGTACAGAAAAACACAATGTAAATGACCATGAAGTGAAGAAGCTTATTCTAAAGAGCCTGAGACTCCTCCATTTGAGGAGAAAAGGCTGAGGAGGATGACAGATTTACAAAATCATGAAAGCCATGGATAGCCATGAACCAAATTCCTCAGTGATAAATTAMGATGACATTCACTGAAACTCATGAAATAAAATGCAAAAGTAATCTTTGTACAGCAAATGCTGAACCTTTGAATCTGATGCCATAGAAGATTGTGAAGGCAGATAGCATTAACTTGTTCAAAGGGAGATAAAACAGACTGATAGACATGAGGTCCAAAAGTAGACACTAAAAGGGAGTAGGCAGGGATGCACCTGGTAACACCACCCTGTCCAACATTCATGGCTGGAGGGACAGTAGAATGGGAATGCCCAGACAGTGGCCAGGCTCACTTGTTCCCTAAACACCATCTCCTTACTGCCACTGCCAGAGACAGTCTACTGGACTGATCCAATAGGGCAATATTATATATACAATAATATACATCCATTGTTGTTTGTTTCACAGGGAATAGATTTCTTTCTAGTAGAGGGCTAAGGTTTTAATTTTTCATTATTGATTTTCCCATCATTCATCAGAATTCATTAATATTGTAATATCTAACCTCTGGGTATAGGGACATCATTATAGAATTAAAGCTCTTACTACAGAACTGATTGTTTCAACCATGGTCCCAGAAGACTGCCCTATTTCAATTAAAAGGACCTCTCCRTTCCTCAGAGCTATTTTTATTAACCCTTTCAAAGAACTCATTGCTGATACATAAAATTCATTGGTGTATTTCTGGGGTATACGTCAAACTCTTCCTTGTTATTGCATTGCCTTAGAAATCACTGTCAGGTGTGAGAAGCTGGTAAAATTTAATTAAACATTTAGATTTTTGCCTAGAGTTAGTCACTCCACATTACCTCAATAGACTTTTCATAGCATATGCAATAATGGCATCTCTAAATTAGAGTTTGAATTGAGAATGCTTTATTAAATCTACTACAGCTATTGGAAGATTATTTTGATTATCATTTATAATATAAAAGCACCTCAGAGCCCTAAGCATGTACATGTCATTGCACTAGATACTGTACTAGTAGAGGACAAAAAGATGGTTTCTGCCCTAAGAAACCTTTTAATTCTACTGTTGAGCAGTGAAAATTATTATTAGAGTCAATCTAAATTCTGACCCCATGTTTATCAATATATTCTCTAAGCATTAATGAACTCAAGTTGTCCATGAAATGCTCACCTCAACTATTTACTATTTGTAACGAGTAATATTTAACATTAAGGTCACATTTTAATGCTTGTACTCCTCAGTTTTGAGGATTTAAACTTGTTTTTAAAAAAGTAGAAAAAAATGGGAAATATACCTATCTACAAACAGCTACATTTGTTTAGAATGAATATAGTTATTGGTATGCCAAAAAGATGTTATTCTCCTAACATTTATACAAAGAAAAAATACGTTTGCACAAACGTTTCTGAATTGGAAATAAATAGGATTATTGACAAAGTGAACTCATCAGTATTCAAATACCTTCTTGCAAACAATGAGTTCAACAAAAAAACACAGAAACCACAATATATTTTGTGGCTATACCCTTATCAACCTTTGAGAGYCTAATAGTTACAACATTCACATTTTCCATCCTAAATGCTTCTTATTCCAATCTCTTCTGAAACAAAAATACTTTAAACTATATAACAATATCCAGAGCCTAGAAAAGGCATTGGAATTGTAATGATACTTTTTTGGTACTCTCCACTAAGTGTCATCGCATTTCTTTCTTTAGAATGTTTGTTCTGAGCTCAGCTTTTATAGTTATAAATGGAAAATGCCTTTTATTAGTATCATCCAAGGAGAAATCTTTAAAAACGTCAAATCCTTACGACCAATATCCTGTATACAAAATAGCTTCTTTTTTAAATCACAACAAAATATCAGGATAATTCTGTATTAGACAGACATGTACAAYTATTTCATGAAGAATCCAACGGCAGTATAGGACAGCAAAAAGACTTTACAAGTTTGAATTTTGTGAGTTTGACTGATGTGATACGGCTTTTATGTCATTATTTGATCTGATGAACCCAACAGAATCACAAAAGAAATGTAAAAAGAATTTCAAAAGGCAGGAAATTCAAAGCTAATCAAGTATTCACCCTTTTTACTGTCACCAACAGGAAACCTACAGTTTGACTGGTATTTGTGGCCTAACTTTGAATCTGCCAGCTTTTGTCAGTAAGTATCAGTATGTCTGCACTTCCAGAGGCAGCAACTCCTTTCCATATCACTAAGTATTTCGACCTATCTGAAGAGCTTCTCAAAGACCCAGGAGACCCACCTACTATCTTGCTGGGGGCAGGGGGGGAGAAAGCTTTATTTTTTCAGGCAATTATTCCAGGCTGAAGCTAAACATAAACTAGGTTGGGATCTGGATTAAGAATAAAGACAGCATGGGAGGAGTTCAGGTGAATATAGGCATTTTACAAGCCCCGTGGCATCTTCTGGCTGCCATACCAGAAAGCCACAATCCTGTGGCATGCCTGTGAGCCGTGTGAGAGTGAATCACTCACCATCAATTGAAATGCTAGTTTTAATGCTGGATCTGCAAGGTTTTAGGGATCAGCAGAGAGCTGGTTCAAGAAGAAAACAATACCTAAAGTTTGGCTACACCTAGAGTTAGGATTAGTATTAATATTTGGGGACACAGAGGTTAAAGAACCATGTTTATTACTCACCCATGCAATAYCCCTAAGATACATAATTGTAAGTACCAGAAAGGAAGAATGGCTGTTATTTTCTTGTAGTCCCAGGCACATTCACTTGGTCTGTCAGTTAACTGCAAGCTGTGGTTAGCATTAGAGTTACAGACAGAAAGGCTATAACCTGGATAATTGCAAGGCCCACTGACAGAAGTCTCCTGGTACTTTAAGGAGAGAATAGCTCACATTATATTCTGATATGGGCTTTTTCTGCAGTTAGGGTTCTCCTTACTATTTAGAGGACTAGTGTAAAAATTTCTGCAGAGATTGCATCTATCTGGGCACCTTTAGCTTTGCAAAAGAAGGCAACCTGCAAGCAGAATTATATAAAACTGATGAGTACCATTATCTTCTACACAGAGAAAATAATTGGTGCTAACAGTAACGCTCACTTTTCCTGTGCAGGTACCCAGTGTGTCTCTGCTGGCCAGTAGTCATCAGTCAGGTAGGTAAATGTTAGTTTTAGTTAGTACCTGGAGCAGGATGATCCTTGATCTTGCTAAGTTACAATTCTCTTACTCTCTACATTTTCTCTCAGGTTTCATTACCTTTTCAGGCCTCCTAAGATCTTACTATTATGGCTCCAGTGATTTCACTTCTGATTGTTTTTGCTTTTCTTACCTTGCATAGCTTAGTGGCACCTAGGTCACACACAGCTGAGCTTCRTAAGGTTGGGCCATAAGACCTGAAGAGTGAGTCTCATTCCTTCGTCCTGTAATGTCCACTGTCCAAGGAAGAGTAGCAGAAAAGGAAATTGGAACATTTTTGGTCTTACTTGCCTGTGTCAATCTTTTAAGGTTAGTCATATACTTTACWTTTTTCTAATAAAATATATTCTAGCTTAAATAAATACTTTTGAGATATTACCAAGTTTAAGGTTTGTGCTATGGTTAAACACAGAGTTATGGAAAACTGAGTCTGCATGCTTAGCCTAAGTACTTGACTGCACAACGTCCAGCCAAGATTGAAATAAATGCTGAAAAGTAATAACAAATTTTCTGTTTTTCTGGTCAGACCAGGTTTGTGTAAACTGAGAGTAGAGTGCAGACAGAGAYTGGGCAGAAGGGCAGCCCACAACAGTTCCTTGCAGAACTCCATCAAGCTCCTGCCACAGCTTGTTATGATCTCTCAAAGTACAGGTCAGCATTCCCTGTGAAACAGGCTTTATTTTTACCAGTTCATTAAGAAAAAAATAAACAAACAAGCAAACAAGGGCTTAACTCCTTTGCTGCAGACTAGCCTAAATTGTCAATTCTCTAGTTATTTAATGCTGATTCATTAATTTGATAATTTTTTAATATCATATGCTTTTGAACAAACTAGTTATGTAACTGACAGTGAGAGTGCTTATCCTTCCCACTCCATCATGATGCAGGCATCCACTGAATTGCRCTGGGTAACACAAGAGCCTCACAGTCCAGCTGCTGGTAGATCCACTTCAAAGGCTGTTCAGGCAAACTGACATATTCATACCTTCCAGCTGGGAAAGTCTGGTCTATACCATCCCTATTGGTCATTTTGGTCACTGGGCAAGGATTTACTCAATTCCAAAGAGTTTTGGTCTTATCAGGTGCTAACAAGCAGTTACTTACAAAACTGCAAGGATGGCAGACCTCATTATTGTCCTTGAGTGTCTCACTTTAGYCTAGCAGGGCTGCTCTGTGTTAGGCCAAAAGCCTGAGCAGGAGCTGAGTGAGCAGTTACAGCTCCCTGAACCAGCAAGAGGACCAGCTTCTGAAGGAGCAAATGACCTTTTGCTCCACTCAAAGTACATTTATTGGATTACTGTTGAGGCTACACTTATGTTTGTACTTGGAGAGCACAGACCACAAGTGACGAGGAGCTTTGTTTTCAGGCTTTCCAGACTTCAGTAAGGGCAGATTCAAGAGGATAGAAGAATCTGTATTTAGGAACTATAGATTAAGTTAGATTTAGATTGAGGACATTGCTGCATTTAAGTAAAAATGGTCTTAAAGAATTTAGATTACAAAAGAAGTCRTAGCAGACAACAGCAGAGGCAGGCAAGCTTGGCTTATGGGTATAATCAGATACTTCATTGACTTCCAACAGGGACCATCTGACAACTGACWGAAATTGAGATTATGGTTACCGAGTAAGGATTATCAGGCAGCAGCAGGAGTAGGGTTGCTTCTTAAGGGAACAGGAGCTGGGAGGAACCCAGAGGCAGCAACTGCAATGCACACCCCTATGATATCTGAGCAAGGCAAGYGGTTGGCAGTAACAGGCCCCATTGACAAAAACAGCAGTCATCAGCCAGTGTGAGATAACAAGCTTGGTCAAGGGTTCATCCAGGAAGCCCAGCCAAAAGGTCAGGACTGCAGGAACCAGAAGTAAACTTGGAGATGGATCTACCTCTCAGCCCAGGAGCCTGACTGAACCTGAATGGAGCTTCTGGTCCACCTGCAGAGGATGTGAGTGAAGGATCCAGGTGAGGAAGGTCAGGGTAATTGAYGCACTCAGGATCCTGACAGTGAGGTTGCACAGCTGATTGCATATATTGTTGCAGCCCAAAGAGTTTGCTGTTATAAAATGATGCTTAGTGCTGTAAAAATGACTCTTCTRGCTCTTATTCCACTATAATCTGACTAATAGTCTGGAAAATCTGCTCTTGCTAAAACTGCAGTTGAGGTCCTAGTCAGGGTTACACTCATGAACTTCAGAAAATAAGATCATCCTTTCTCAAGTGTCTTTTTCTTTGGAAAAAGTCAAGCATGGAAGAAGTGCTTTGTCCTCACCTGTAGACCACTCTCTCAGTTATTATTAAGGCTAAATGAAATGTTAAAGCAAGTGTTATGGAAGACAGTTGTCAAAAGGCTGGTCTTTACTGAAGCTGGTTGGGTTCTTGTTCTAGGATAGACTGAATCCCRATCATAGAAGAAAGACAGTTTATTTTAGGTGCTCCACTAATGTTAATCCTTATATTAGTGTTCACCTATGTTCAGCTACTGGACTACTAGTTTATTTTTCTTTCTGTATCCTGTAAGAACTGTTGCACAAGGCTAACTTTATAAATGAAGAATAATTTATGTGCTGTGACAGCTGACTAGGAGTCTTTCATTAAGACTAAATTGAGATTACAGAGGAAGGTTTGAAAAGACCTGTTTACTGGTGCGTCCCACAAGGTTAATCAGTCTTTGATGAGAGATGATTCTGAAATGGACAGTGATTTCTATTTTTTTTTCCTAATCTAATCACAATAGTGACTAAGGGTGTTCGTTAAAAAGAGAATGAAGATTGAGTCAGAATTACAGAAAGACAATGATTTATTACTGAATCTTTAAAAGCTCCCTTACATCGGATATTAGAATGGTTCATACCAAAAACGACCATTGTAGAGCAAATTTGGAGGCTTTGGGGTTTGGGTTTAGCATAATTATGTGTTAGGAGCTACAGTTATTGCTGACTGAAGCCCCTCAATCAAGGCAAAAAATCTCAGTTTACTTTGAGATCTCTGGCTTACTGTTAAGCCCTGGTTTAAGGTTCATTAGGATCAGGGTCATGGACAGCAGGAGCTTGCTGATTCTGCAAGGCTTCCTCAAATGAGATAAGGAATCATTCAGGAAGATAATTCTTCCAGAGCGTTGTTATTGTTGTTGTGTTTGTTTTTTCCTTGATTTTGGCAGCAATGTAAACTGATGACAGCTATCAGAGCAAGAAAATAGCTCCTATTTCATTTTCTTCCTTGCACAGTGTTTCTCTATAACTAGTAAACCTAGAGTAAAGTATGACTTAGGGTAAGCAATTGTCCCAAGATGGCTCCTTTAACTAAATTTATAGCCAATGTTAGGAATAGAGAGGAGAAAGAATGAAATGTCTACTTCATTTCTGCACCTTTCAAGGCTCAGGAATATAAAATAGTGTCACAGAGGAAAAAGTAATTCCTATTTCATTTGACTCTGAACACAGGAGCATCTCCATCTTAAGCAAAGCCTAATAGTTGARGTTACAATTATTGATACAGAGTATTGGAAAGAATAGTACAACTGTTGGTGAATTGTTAGTGTTGGGGTTATACAGAAGACAGAATTAAGCACTCTGTCTCTTCATCATCTGGAAATCCTGCATACCAGAAAGGGTAGACCTAAAACTAAAGGCAATTCAATTTATATTTTCTCTTAAACTCTCTTAGTGGCTAGGACAGGATTCTGGTAAAATTTCTGAGAGAATGGCTGATATTTTGTTCTAGTCTGACAAGAAGCTTCCTATGTGTTGGTAGACRTAGCATGATGGTTCTGGTTAAGATTACAGGTATGGTAATTACAGGTAAGGACATCAGTTTCTCTAATGCCTTGTTCTCTGCTATAACTGTAAACTTAAAAGTGTACAGCCTATAGGGCCTCTGTGATCTAGGATGCCAGAAATAAAGAAAGACTCTCTCTCTCT